>NC_134355.1:42098050-42223050 GCF_048569485.1 Anomaloglossus baeobatrachus | reverse complement strand
GAATCCCTGGTGCTTCCATTTGCACTTTACCCCTTTAACTTCTTTTTTTCTAAAGAATATTGACTATTTATTATAAGTTTTTATTTATGCTTTTAATTCAAAAATGTGCATTTTTACACTTTTTTTTTTTTTAAATATTGAGTTTACCAGCTTTTTTTTGCAAAAAAATACTCCAAACCTGAACTTTATGGAGGCAATTTGTGATTTTTATCTTACACGATTTGCAAGTTTACAGCCACCGTCTGTCAAGATGGACCCATGTTGTTTTCTTATTTTTTTTTTAACCATTAAGACTGGCGTTGCCAAGTAAAGTGTTGTTACGGCAGTACCAGTGCTAGGAGGACAGCTTT
Organism: Anomaloglossus baeobatrachus; assembly: GCF_048569485.1. NCBI lineage: Eukaryota > Metazoa > Chordata > Amphibia > Anura > Aromobatidae > Anomaloglossus > Anomaloglossus baeobatrachus. The sequence goes on along the minus strand of NC_134355.1, from coordinate 42,222,700 downwards.
GTCTAAGTATATTAAAAAAAGAGCTAGAACTTGGACCAATATGATGAGCCTTTGATACAATTTTTACTATCCACGGCGGCCATTTTGAGCATTTCTCTGCCAATGCTTTTCCAGTATGATAAAAAAAATGGCTGCTTTTATCCGGCCTGTACTTTTAGTGGTTTCTTATGCATCCCAAGAGAGTGGTCACCTGTCCCAAGACTAGACTGTAAGACACATTAGAGAAGCCTAGGTATCAAATCTCAGAAGAAAAAATGGCCACGTTGCCCATAGTAACCAAATAGAAGTTGACTTCTAACTGGCTTCTATGAGCGACAAGGCCTTAAGTCCCCCTGAGGTAATATACTTGGCAGATGTACTCTTTAGGAACGTTTTTTACTGAATATGGCTGATTAAAAGGGTTCATATATGCAAGTTCATAATGCAGCTGTCATGGTAACTTTATTTATTCGTCCATAGAGCGGGCGCTCTTTAATTTATATAATAGGGGATTGAGTGTAAACCCAAGTGAACATCGAAAACTCTTGGGCCTCATATCTACTGATTAGTTCAGGCAGAAAATGGATCCATTGTCAATAGTAACCAATTAGCCTTTAGTGTCAGGTTAAAAATGAAAGGAATAATCTGATTGGTTAAGACTGGTCAACCAATCAAATCTCTATAATTCTTTTTTAGGACATACATCTGGTTATGGGTAGCGTCTTGGTTTTTACAAAGCCCGTTCTTCATACATGACATTTTTCATTTTGGTGTCCTTAAACTAAATTTCCACATACGTCCACTCATAGCAAACTTATGGCAGGTTTTTCCAACCTAGCTGACTTTGCCACGAATATGAGTGGAAGCTATAGCATATCTGCCACATGTGAACATGTCCTTAAACAACATATTTGTGAAATTAAACTTTTCTTATTATGTTGAGTCACTTTGTAAATACTTATTTTTTTATATCATGTGATGTTTTATTCCCCGATTATATCTGGTTCCCTGTTACCAAAGAGCAGTGTGTTCCGATGGCCAAGATGACTGTAGTAGAGTTGAGACAATCTCCCAAAATTCGTTTTGGCCCACAGATTCGATTTGCTCCAAAATGGTTCTAATCGAAAGTGTCATAATGGCCTTGAAAAGATATTAAAAAAGTACAAAAAAAGAAACAAAAAAACCCCATAATATACTTACCTGACTCCTTCTCTTCCTGGTCGTCCACGTAGGTCTTTGTTTTTTCTGAAGCTGAAGCCAGTGATTGTCCTCGAAAGTAGAGATGAGCAAACCCGAAGTTCGGTGTCCGTACCAAACACAGACTTTACAAAAAAAATCCAGAGTTTGGGTTCGGAGATCGGGTGCTTTTACATATGCAAAACACTCACATAAGCATTGCTGTGCTGGGTCTTTAGCCCAGTGTGAGTCGCTTGCAGTGTTTGATCGGGTCACACTGGAGGTAACAACAGCATGATCAGATGTAGTGTGCACCCACAAAAATAAATGAATGGAAAAACCCCACCCACCTGCCCCCGTAAGTGATCCGTTTATGGCTGGCTGCATGTGGCGGAGGGCCGAACTGCCCAACCCAACTTTTCCAAAAGTCCAGCTCCACCCTCCGAACCGAACTTCCACGGGTCCACTCATCTCTACTCAAGAGGTGGCGGAAGATTTGGGGGCAATGCACATAATTGACCACTAGTGTTACTGTGATGGCCCCCCATGTGGCTGTGTGAGGCTAATCACTGGCCTCCGTGCCAAAATAACCAAAGACTCACACAGAAGACCAAGCCAGCTGTGCCAGACGTTGCATAAGGACTTGGCTAACGTAATGTTTGTTTTTATTTTAACCCTTTCTAGCCCGCCAAAGAATCAAGCAAAATGGCGGCACATTGGTTACTATTTTGCTGGATTTGTGCAAATATAATGTAAAAAGTTGTTATGATAAGGGGCATAGCTGTACAGGGTGTAAAGTAGTAAGTGTCGTTAAACCCGTGGTTACCAAGTGGTAAATCTGGACCCTGATACAGATTTTGTTTTAGGCTGAGACCGCACTTTGCGTTTCCACCTGCGTTTTAGGTGCTTTTTAGATCCGTTTTGAGAAGCACCTTTTTCATGCCAAAAGGCATGCGTTTTGATTTCACAGCAAAGTCTATGGAAAATGGGGATTTCTAGACCGCACTTTGCGTTTCTAAACGCAGCGTTTAATTTGCATATTTTGTGGCAAAAACCATGCGTTCAAAGAAGCAGCATGTCAGTTGTTTTTGCCATTTTGGGTGCGTTTTGCTAACATTGAAGTCAATGAGAAATGGCAAAAACAAAGATTCCTTCAAATTCCTGCGTTTTACCTGCTTTTTCAGTGCAAAAAACATGCGTTTTGGACATCAAAATAATGATTTGATATGCCCCTTTACACACACACATAGTCCGACAATTAAATTTGAGAAAAATATGCATTTATTGCTATTTTAGCGATAAAATGTATATTACTGCTATAATTTAATGAAATATCTCTATTTTTATTATTTTTCCCATTAATATAGATCTGATCCTTTTTTTTCTCTTTTTTTCATTTTGTTTGACTGTTTAAACTTTTAGTATACATATAGAAGTACACTGCACGCTCAATGAAATGAATAATGTATTAATTTATTGAAAATTCAAAAAAACCATGCAAAGGAAAATGAACTAAAGGACAGAAAATTGCTCTGACGTTGCGGCCACAGGCCTTGTTCACAGAGTCTGCTGTGCAAAATAGAGTACAAACAAATAAAGTTAATTCAAACAAATAATATTATGCTACTTTGCGAATTTGTAAGGAGGTGAACAGAAATATCGTGGGTGATATTTGAAAAATATACGCATATACAAACATGCACATATATATACACATATACACACATATACACATATATATATATATATATATATATACACATACATACACATACACGTACAGTGTACATACATACATATACACAAGTAGAACATGTCTAGAGTACAATAAGTCAAAATTACAGATTATGTCTGCCATAGGCGAATTAGCAGGTATATTGAAATGGGAAAAAGGGCATAGGAGAGTGGAAAAAGGGGGGTAGAATAACTGGTATCAGCATAAAGTGTATGAAAAAAAATAGTGATGAGGAATAGAGTGGTGGAGAAAACCAGGTATACTACCTGTCACTAATAGTTCTGTATTCCAGGGAGAATGCTAAAAAATAAGAATATAGGTATATATATGTGGAACCAGGGATATATAGACATTGAGGTAATAATGAAAGTAGAAAAGTTACCTGTATCAATATATTAGTAGAGATTGCATATATGGTATGAATGGGGTATCAGGAACGCCTAGGATATGTTTTCTACATATGAAAAGGAATAGGAAAGTAAGCCCAGTACATGCATAGGATAGGGAAGTCTGGATAATGTGATCTTACCCGAGCCTGTGTGGACGCCGGCGCTCACGTGCCTTGGCTGTATAGGACGGCTGCTGTCAGCTGTGTTATGGCGCTTTAAATGCAGAGACAGATGGGAGGGGGCTGACGTCACGGACCCACGTGATTCACCCCCATCTGATCGGGCCATTAGCGTACTGCGCATGCGTGTTGTATATGCGTATATTTTTCAAATATCACCCACGATATTTCTGTTCACCTCCTTACAAATTCGCAAAGTAGCATAATATTATTTGTTTGAATTAACTTTATTTGTTTGTACTCTATTTTGCACAGCAGACTCTGAACAAGGCCTGTGGCCGCAACGTCAGAGCAATTTTCTGTCCTTTAGTTCATTTTCCTTTGCATGGTTTTTTTGAATTTTCAATAAATTAATACATTATTCATTTCATTGAGTGTGCAGTGTACTTCTATATGTATACTAAAGAGATCCTCCCATTCACTAGCACCTCACCCTCAAATTAGTGTGCACGCCCCTCTTTTCTATTGTTTAAACTTTTAAACGCATAAAAAAGCGGTAAATACGCATGCGTTTTTAGCGCTAAAGTTCTGAAAAAGGCAACTTTGGTCAAATCAAATAAGCCCAAAACTTGCGTTTAGAAATGCAAGTAGGGGAACGCAAAGTGGGGTCTTAGCCTTAGGGTCCAGAAGTGTCAAGATACACTTCTAACTATGGTATGAATGAAAATTACAACATGAGAGTCAATGATTACCTTGGCTTTAATATGGGTCAGCATGAAGTGAGCAAACTTTACGTCAGTAAAATCATCACCATTCACTAGTATCCCAAGGAATGAGTTCTTTGCCTTATGCCTCACTGACACCGCTAGATTTTTCTAAATTGGAAAGATAAAAAAATTGGCTGAATATCATGGACATAGACTCGAAAATCTGCCAGCTTATAGCCAAACAGTCCTATGAGTGACCATTGTGTCCTACCAATATACCACACCAAAAAGCGTAGCAGATTGTGGCACCCATTGAAGACAGCTTACTGTGCTCTACATAAACAGGTACACCTTGAAATACAGTACTTTTTATTGTCTTTACAACCTTGGAAGAAAAAAAAAGACAAAATAAAATATCTCTTAAAATCTGCCTCATCAAATAATTTTTTTAATTACATCTTCGTTAGTGATGAGTGAGCACTACCATGCTCGGGTGCTCGGTACTCGTAACTAGTGATGAGCGAGCACTACCATGCTCGGGGGCTATGTACTCGTAACTAGTGATGAGCGGGCACTACCATGCTCGGGGGCTATGTACTCGTAACTAGTGATGAGCGAGTATTAATTACCATGCTCGGGTGCTCTGTACTCGTGACAAGCGGGCACTACCATGCTCGGGTGCTCAGTACTCGTAACTAGTGTTGAGCCTGCATTACCATGCTCGGGTGCCCGGTACTCGTAAGTAGTGATAAGAGAGCACTACCATACTCGGGTGCTCAGTACTCATAACTAATGATGAGCGGGCACTACCATGCTCGGGTGCTCAGTACTCATAACTAATGATGAGCGAGCACTACCATGCTCAGTACTCATAACTAGTGATGAGTGGGCACTACCATGCTCAGGTGCTCTGTACTGGTAACTAGTGATGAGCGGACACTACCATGCTCGGGTGCTCAGTACTCGTAACTAGTGATGAATGGGCACTACCATGCTCGGGTGCTCGGTACTCGTAACTAGTGATGAGTGGGCACTACCATGCTCAGGTGCTCGGTACCCGAAACGACCAGTTGGATGCTCGGATGGGTGCGACGCAAGCACCAGACTATAATGGAATTAATTGGGGACTCAAGCATTTTTGTGGAAGATTTCCTGGAAAAATGCTTGAGTCCCCCTTTGACTGACGAGTACAGAGCACCCGAGCATGGTAGTGATCGCTCATCACTAGTTACGAGTACCGAGCACCCGAGCATGGTAGTGCCCGCTTATCACTAGTTACGAGTACTGAGCACCCGAGCATGGTAGTGCCCGCTTATCACTAGTTACAAGTACCGAGCACCCGAGCATGGTAGTGCTCGCTCATCACTAGTTACGAGTACCGAGCACCCGAGCATGGTAGTGCTCGCTCATCACTAGTTACGAGTACCGAGCACCCAAGCATGGTAGTGCTCGCTCATCACTAGTTACGAGTACCGAGCACCCAAGCATGGTAGTGCCCGCTCATCACTAGTTACGAGTACCGAGCACCTGAGCATGGTAGTGCCCGCTTATCACTAGTTATGAGTACTGAGCACCCGAGCATGGTAGTGCTCTCTCATCACTAGTTACGAGTACAGAGCACCCGAGCATGGTAGTGCCCGCTCATCACTAGTTACAAGTACAGAGCACCCGAGCATGGTAGTGCCCGCTCATCACTAGTTACGAGTACCGAGCACCCGAGCATGGTAGTGCCCGCTCATCACTAATCTTAATATCTTGTCATAAAAAAATTATGATTTTTTTTATTTTTCCATTTTTGTTATGGACAATTAGATGTATGGATTTTATATTACATTTTGCAGTGATTTACTAGAAAGATTAATCATCCTTACAAAGCCAATATTGCAATTCCCCAATGGGTTTCCCATCAGGCCACTTATTCCAGGAATTATATCAGTAACGATGATGTGTGTCAGTAAGGCCAAGTTCACAGCACTAGAGGTGAGCGGGCTAATTTGAACTACCCTAGTCCGGCATCAAACGGGAGCAGAACACTGCCCCCGGATCCAGCTATCATGGACTCCGGACCAGGGTGTGAGTGTTTTGCTCATCTCTACACACCTCATCTCGGTCCCAATTCATGACTATCCTGGGCTTCCGCATGAATTACAGAAAAATAGTATTCAGAAATGCCCTTGACGGACTCTGACCTCCTTTCTCGTGGTGTTCGCGAGATCATTATAAACAATTGAATATTGTAACTTTTGATATAATTCCACCCTCACCATTGAATACAAGCACACCCTGCCTGTCATTGCTCAGGCAGGATATGTTTACCTGTTCTATCTTGGCTGCTGCAGTATGTAACGCTGCAGCCAAAAATTGCTGCATGTGATATACCTTGAAGGTTTTATCCTTGGTTTTTCTTGTTGATTGTAATGTAAAGGAAAGAACCCCCCCTCCCCCCAAAAAAAGAAAAGAGAATTTAAATTTATGTTAGTAAACTAGTGTATAATATTCATGTGTACAAACCACAATTGCAGTTTTTGTCCGTAGCAGTTCTTAAAGCATTTAGTATTGTCTCTTAAAGAAAAAGAAAAGAACAAAAAACTGAACATATCTTTGCTGTACTTTTTTTTTTTTTTGTTATATTTTCCAAATCTATCAGTGGAGTGAATGTCTATTGTAGAATCACTGGTACATGTCGTTTAAGGGATTGACCCCTTTCAGCAAATCCCAGTACTCAAGCGCAGTTTGCGCCTTTCTCACCCTCCCCAGGTCCAGCATTGAGTCTGCACCGTTGCTTTGAGTGTCTGGTATTGGCTGCCATCACATCGATAGCTTGGCAGCCAATCAGTTCTGCCCCTGTAGACGGAATGCTCCTCTGAGCTCACTGATTGGCTGCTACACTATCAACACCGCCAATACCATACTCCTGGAGCAGCGGCGGAAACTCTTCACTGGACCTAGGGATGTTGTGAAAAGAGCAATATATATATATATATATATATATATATATATATATATATATAATATTATATATAATATATATATATATATTATATATAAAATATATATATATATATTATATATAATATATATATATATATATTATATATAATATATATATATATATATTATATATATATATTATATATAATATATATATATATATATTATATATATATATTATATATAATATATATATATATTATATATAATATATATATATATTATATATAATATATATATATATTATATATAATATATATATATATATTATATATAATATATATATATAATATATAATAAAAAAATCTGCACCTAAGGACTGGTCATTTGGTCATTTTTGGAAGGGAACTACCCCATTAAAGGATATGTACACTTCTGCAATCATTTTCTGTTGTCCTAATGCCTCCTACATGTATTAACTGTGCAAATAGTTTTTTATGTATACAGATTCTATGCAGCTCTATGTGTTTTCATGGTTTCTGATTACAAACAAATTCTTTCGCATGTGGTCTGTGGAATACCAAGAAAAGGAGGAGAGGGAGTGAAGTACCACGATTGCAGTAACAGACTACACAGGGTTTGTTTGTAGTCTGTTACCATGGAGATGGTGGGAGATTTGTAATCCAGATTATTTGCAGTTGCTTCATCTATTTTATTTTAGATGCACATAAGCATTAATACTGGTTGCAAAAGTGAATATAGAAGATAGTAAAGCAGGAAAAAACTATGCAAATACTACTTGTCAGGGTGATGCAATGGCTTATTCAATGTCGCTCACTCAGATTTTCTCACATTTAGCTGCAATTTTCCCATCTTTCCCAACAAATAAAATGATGTTTATGAGAATGCTGTGTGATATTGGATTGTTGCACGAAAAATTAAGAAAAAATAGGGATATGGATCTGAACCGATGACCTATAACCTCTGAATTCCGACCGTAGTTATGCAAGACAAAGGATGTCCGCCTATAAGTGGTAATGCCCATCACTGGTTAGAATTTACTGGGAGTTATAGTTCTCTTTTGGATGGACATTCCTGCTCAAGACTGTTTCTATAATCTAAGGGTTAATGGTTCTGTGTAATGTAGCATGATCTAATGTATTCTTGTAGGATCACTTTTATACTTATTCATTGAGAGCTAATAGCGACTATGGGTTGGTTTACACAAATCCAATAACATCTAGCTACAAATCATGGATATTCTGGTTTTGCTTTCTAATCTAATACATATGAAAATGTTTTTTAAGGGAGTTGTCCACTTGTCACGATGACTATGGAATAGCAGGGAAGCGGGGCTCCTAAGCTGTCCCTCAAGCTAGGGGGCCCTATGCTATCCCTAATCTCAGGTATACACCTGATGGTGGAGATGCCGGAGTCTCCTTCCTGACCCTACTCCTGACCAGTCTTGATCTGATTTCCCCCTCCCCCCAGGCAGGGATGGGACAGAAGTGTGATGAAACTCACAGAAAAAAACAGGCAAGAGAAAAAAAAACAAACAAAAAAAGCAAAACTCTGTCACACTGCACACACACACAAAAGTAAAGACATTAAGAGGTTCAGGGGGGAAAATCAAGAGCAGTAAGGAAGCTACAAAATAACAGGGGCAAACTCTACAACCGCAACAAGCAAAAAGCACAACTTTCACTAGAAAATCTGGGACACCACACCTCACAGACCAACATAGACTAGCTATAGCTGGCATGGGTGGAAGGATTCAACCAGCATAATTAGGAGGGGAGCAGATGTGATAGGTCTCCCCACAACATATGATCAAAGGAGCAAGCAGATTAGCAGAGATTAACCTTTGCTAGCCTTCCTATGACTCAGCACACAGCAGGTCAACACCCAAGTCTGCCTGAATTGATCCCAGACACCAGAGAAACCATTGAGCGCAGTGTCTGAACAATCTGAAGAGACGCTGATGACACCTGACAGCAGACAAAGTTTGTGCAAAACTCTGTGTGACACCATTACTTACACAAGCCCTTCTGTATTCGCCTGTGTAAAATAAAAATAAGATACTCTTCCTGCGCCAGTGCCATTCTAGCAATGTTGGCACTAGTTCTTCCAGTGCTCTTGTGACATTATTGCGCATTGTGAGCGCTGCAGGCAGTCAGCGCCCACTCACGGGCTGCAGTTCTCACATTTCCCTCGAACGTCCACATGTTATGTAAGGAACGCGTGAGCTCATTAGCGGACATGAGCGATGCAGCCAGTCAGCGTCCGCTAATGGGCTACTTTGCTCGCACTTCCCTTGGACTTTGCAGTTTGTGAGAATGGCAGCCCATTAGCGGACATCGATTGGCTGCAGCTAACTAATGGCATAATGTCACGCAAGCACTTAGACACCAAGCGACAAAATCGGTGCGGTCGACGAGTATCTGATATTTTTCACTGCGGAAGACTATTTAAGAAGGGGTTATCCAAGTGGTGGACCACCAATTTGTTTATCGACTTATAGGATCGCTACTTCCGAATGGTGGCACCATAGACCCGGTTATCTTCCTCTTTACTTATGTATGGTGGATTTGTAACATCACCATGCACATGGTGTGTTTATCTTTAATCAAAGTAAGCCGTTTTTCCAAGGCCATAATGGTGAAGCTATAGGGAGTACCAGAGGTAGCCGCAGCTCCTGCCCTGGAGCTTAAGGAGGCCTAATACCTCTTTGCCAGATAAGAATATTAAAAATGGCCGTAGTTGGTGACGGCCCTTTTATAGATTTTGCATTCAGACCGAGTAGTTGGGCTTTTATGCTGACACTTTATTGAACCCCAGTTGCTATGGGCCTCATTTATCATAACAACTGATCTTGTCCATAGCAACCAATCAGAGCTCAGCTTTCATTTCCTGAACGGCAATGGGAAAATGAAAGCTGCACTGTGATTGGTTGCTATGGTAAACACAAGTTTTCCTGTAAGACACTTTTGATAAATGGGGCCTTGTTGGGGGTGTAGGGATAGAGTTTTACCATGTAACACCCTGCACAACTCTTAAACCGCACCAGTCTTTCCAGACACAGTAATATATGTCAGAAAAAGTGTTACAAAGGCCTAATAAATGTAGTATTTGCCTGATTTTTCACAAAAACACCCCATGATGGTATGTGAACACGTTGAGTATTGGCAGCAGATTTTTGGTGACAAATAAACAGGATGTTGGCAAGAAAAATGGTGCAAAAAATTTGTTCGTTTGACGCTTTTTTTACTAGAAAACTCTTCTTATTCATTTGAATGTGTGAAAAATGCTGCAAAAAAACTAAGAATCGACAAGTGGTAGATCTGAAAAAAACAAACAAAAACCCCCAATGGTTTGATAATTCAGATCTGCAAGGAAAAAATATAAGCAGCATATACATGAATTAATAAATCTCATTCACTTTGATGGTACTGTAAAGTGCAGTTTTATTTACACTTAAAGGGAACTTGTCACCAGATTTGGGGCCTATAAGCTGCAGCCACCACCAGTGAGCTCTTATATACAGCATTCTAACATACTGTATATAAGAGCCTAGGCCGCTGTATAGAACGTAAAAAACACTTTATAATACTCACCTAAGGGACGGTCCAATACGATAAGACATCGGTGATCTCGGTCCGGCGCCTCTACTCTGCTGCGATCTCTGTCCTCCTTCTACCCAGCCCAGTATAGATGACATGTCCTAAGTCATCCACACAGGCCGGCATTGGGGTCCTGCGCAGGCGCACTTTGATATACCCTGCTTAGGTCAGATCAAAGCATTGTAGTGCGCATGCGCCTGTGCATTACAGTACTTTGATCTGCCCTCAGCAGATCAAAGTGCGCCTGCGCAGGACCTCAATGCCGGCCTGTGTAGATGATGTAGGACACCTCATCTATACTGGGCTGGGTAGAAGAAAGACGGGTATCGCAGCAGAGAGGAGGCGCTGGACCAGAGAGCAGTGATGTCCATCGGACTGGAGAGCAACGACTCCCATCGGACCACACCGCCCCTTAGGTGAGTATTATAAAAGGGATTTTTATGTTCTACACAGCGGCCTGGGCTCTTATATACAGTATTCTGGATTGCTGCATATAGGAGCTCACTGGTGATGGCCGCAGCTTATAGAGGACAAATCTGGTGACATGTTCCCTTTAAAACTCGCTTGGCAAAAAATGCAGCAAGCCCATAGTTTATTACAATGCCAAAGTCCTAAAATCCCTCATCTACCGTACAAAAACCATGACTATGTCTATATACTCTGCACATGGGTAATATTTTTTTTTTGTATAAAGAAAAAAATATGTATTCCCCAAAAGCCAATAGAAAAATAATAGTAAGATTTTAGTCTTATTTTTGATATTTGAAAAGTATTTCTTTCATTGTTTTTACATTTAAACTTCATTTTATTAGATTTAATTTTTGCTGCCAGAGATGTTGAATTAATTAGTCATGTAGCGGGAACGATTATACCTTATTAATGTGAGTCTCTGGCCGCCATAAGGCCTCATGCGCAAACTGTTTTTTCATGCATTTTTGCCACTTTTTTGTGCAGTTGTAACAAAAATGCATATTTATCCTTATGCCAGCAAAGTCAATGAGAATTCTGAAGTGCTGTGCGCACCCTGCTTCTTTTTTCCTTGCAGTTTTGGGTGCAGAAAAAAAAGAAGTCGCATGTCAATTGTTGGTGCATTTTTTTCTGCTTTTTTTTTTTTACATTTTTCAGCCGTTAATTTAAAAAAAAACCCAAACAAACAAGCACCAAAAGGCACTTAAAACCTCATTTATTTTTTGGTGTTTTTCAGCTACAAGGTGCAGATTTTGGTGTAGAAAATATCTACAGCCAAAAACTCGGCATTTTTTCCTGCGTTTTGTATCCCTGCCAGACATTGATTTCATAAAAACAAAAAACGCATAGCCCAAAAACACACCAAAAACGCACTAAAAAACCGCATGCGTTTTTCTGCTACAAGGAGCAGATTTCAATGCAGAAAATTTCTGTATCTAAAAACTCAGTGTGTGCACATACCCTAAATGTTATTTTTATTGTGAATAATTTTGAAACCTCACAAGTTGTGATTTTTTTCCCTGGATGTTTGGAGTGTGGCCTGTCAGGTGGACAAAGGGAGAAAAATAAATGATCGAATAATAAATAATGATTTAAATCCAGACAGTGGAATTTTACATAGATTTTCAAAGCTGCTTCACTTGTTTTTCTATTGTTTCCATGGTCAGCATTGATGAGCTCAGCTTTATCATTGCTGTGGTAGAGACACCCACTTTATAGGACTGTATGCAGTGTAGTACCACATCTCACCTGCAGTGGTCGCTGTGACTAGCCGCATCGTCTACCGATTTCCAGTGGTCTCAGCTGCTCGACCTCCAATCATACTGGATATACAATGATAATTATAAAAGGGCTTCTTGGGGATCACAGTAACTGAACCCCTACTTTGTGTTTGATTTCATTTTTAAGATCATTTTTAGGATCTCTGCTTGCTGTCATTCAGTAGAAACCCATCTAGATTACTTCCAGGTTATGAAACGTTATATTTCACGTGTGATGGACAAAGACGCATAAGGGCCGTTTCACATTTGCGCTATTTTAACGGATTCGGGCTCCGTTACAAATACAGTACAGATCATTTATTTACAGCGGAAGCGCGACATCATGTGGACACAAGCGGGTACTGCATGACACACACACGCGCCATAGTAATGCGCTTCAAATGTAAATAAATGAACTGTACTACATTAGTGACGGATTCCGTTTGCGTCAAAACAACGCAAGTGTGAAACCAGCCTTACATAGTTGAATTTCTTGGGACTCCAGGGCTGGAAAGGGGTGGGGTTTATATAAACTCCATCCAAAAGTGTTTTCGGGTGGGATGAGGCATTCCCAAGAGGGAAGGGGACGGAATCTAAACATCTGTTCCAGGACAGTTAGCAACAATGTAATTGTACTAGAACCAGCTGTGAATCCAACATATGACCCCCATGATAATACATATAGATGGAGTATACTAAGAGTAGTAGGGTAGAGACAACTGGTTATAGCCTCATTCCGACAGCCATAAATGCAAACACATTTAAAGAGGACAAACCACCAGGATTTTGCTATATACACTAAATCCAGTGCTATACTGGCGCTATCATGCCGATTCTATACATACCTTTAGTTGTGAGAGCGGATGTATACTTTCTGAAATACAGGCAAGTAAAGTTTGTGAAATGCACTGTTATTTGATTGATAGGTGCTGCAGAATATCTAATAGGTGGGTCGGGTTTTGCTAGTTATTCCCGCCCCTGTCTGTTGCCTGTCCTTCCTCCCTCCCTGTAATTACACCGGGGCGGGAATAATTATCTAAACCTGACCTATTACCGTAGATATTCTGTTGCACCTATTATCAAATAACAGTGCATTTCACAATCTTTACTTGCCTATATTTCAGAAAGTATACATCCGATCTCACAACTAAAGGTATGTATAGAATCAGCATGATAGCGCCAGTATAGCACTGGCTTTAGTTTATATAGGAAAATCCTGGTGGTTTGTCCTCTTTAGGCTGGAATACAAATGCTTAAAGACCCGGATTCCGCACAGGATCTGGCAATTTGAACCCATCATCTAATTGTGGTCCGAACTGGAGTTCACGACAACCAGCTCTCGCACACACAATATGGAAACCTACATGTAGTGGCAGGACGGCAATTTAAACAAGACTGGGTATACAGGACTGCAAAAACATGGTTATTTTCTTCCAAAAAAAGCACCATGCCTTCTTACAGGTTGTGTGTGTTATCACAGCATATGGTACTATTAATTACTTTACTGGAGCTGCAATACCTGACACTACCAATGGACAGGTGGGGCGCTGTTTCTGAACTGCAGTAGCCATGTTTTTTTGGAAAATTGCTCAAGTTCCCCATGGACTTATATTACACTTAGTACAACTGCTTGTTAGGCCAGTTTCAGAAGTCCGTGTTTAATCAGGTACCAGTCACACGCATGGTTATGGTCATACATATGTCACACGTGTGACATCCGTGTTTGCATACGTGTGACAGGTAACGGAGAAAACACGAGTCTGTGATATAAAAAGATTTTCCATATTTACCCGTTTTCTTCGGCTCTGCTGCCTCCTGCTCCTGACCGCCGCTCATTATATTCATTGATTATTCACTGCACTCAGGACCTCGAAGCCGGAGCAGCGCGGGGACAGCGCTGGATACAGCACAGCCGAGGACAGCATCGCGGGGACAGGTGAGTATTCTGCAAGCACAGTGACATCCAGGAGGTCATCGGAGTTCCCAATGAACCCTGATGACCCCCGCGCTACAGCTTCACGGGTTCATCAGAAACTGTGATGAGTCCCCGATGCTGTCCCCGCGATGCTCCGGCTTCCAGGTTCTCACTACACACATGCACACTCTGCTGTATACTCACCCAGCGATGTGGTTCCCATCACTGAAGTCCCCAGCGCTGTCCCCGCTTCCAGCTCCACAGGGGACTGAATATTCAGTGAGTATAACGAGCAGGGGTCGGGAGCGGGAGGCAGCAGAGCCGGATACAGGTAAATATAGAAAATCTTTTTATTAAAAAGACCCTGTTTACTCCGGTACGTGACACACTGTTGTCACACAGATCACATCAGTGTGCGATCCGTGTGACACCCGTACTGCCGGAGAAAAATCGGACATGCCTGCGTGTGTGCACGCGGGGTCACAAGGGGGACACACGGTCCATGTGAAAACACGGCTGTGTGAGCAACAGCAAATAATAACATGGGTACGTGTGGCATCAAAAACAGATGTGACACGTACCTGAAACACGGACGTCTGAAACCAGCCTTAGAAGTACCTTGCATCCTAGCATAGTAGTGTTCGCTCATCACCATACAAGACATGTTTAAACGCTGTACCCCTCTCATATACTCCCTTTAATTGCAAACATTGTAAAATACCGGGTTGTCTTTTACCCAGCACCTCTTTTTATATAAGCAATGCTATGCGATACATCCAGTGTGCAACGTCCACCTTCCAGAACACTCATTGTATTTCTTAGTTTTAATCACATTAGCAATAAGGAATAATGTTATTTTTTTTTTTATCATATCTTTGTTGATTCATCATCTGTGTTTTTACCCTGGCATGTACATTTTCAATAAACAAAAGATGAACTTTTTAAATTGTGGCTCTTGCTTTTGTATGACCTGTATAGGAATATAACCATCACCAAAAAACACCAAGGGTATATGTGCGTATTTATGGACACATATACAGTGTGTCTACCAATATCCTGTCCACCGCCATTAACTTGAGAACGGCGGCAGCTATAGGCATAGAAGTGGTGTCTAGGTATAGTAAAGTAGCCATGCGCTATGCAATGAAACCACCTATAGCGCCACCTGGTGGAAAACAACGGAGTTAGCATTTTTATCTCGAAAACGGAACGAGATAGAGGAAAAAAAAGTGAATTACAAAGTTGTAGGGCATCATCAATTCAATACGAATCGACACCTTGCATACAGAAATGCTATGATTAGAACGTGGAAAACTCACAAGGCTGCGGACGTGAAGCGATAGCTCATGGAGACCTTCCTACAAGTCACTGGGTATGGTGGCTGTGTGGAGTGGCCTCCATGCTCACCTGACCTGACCCCATTGGACTTCTTTCTGTGAGGTCACATCAAACAGCAGGTGTATGCGACCCCTCCACCACCATTGCAGGACCTATGACGACGTATCACAGATGCTTGTGCAAACGTTTCACCTACCATATTGCACAGCGTGCAGCAAGATACAGTATACTGTGCAGAGTCCAGATGTGCATTGCAGCTGACGGGGGCCACTTTGGGCATCAAAGTTAAATGAGCGCCATATGCGTGACCAGCATTCATTGTTTTGGGGGGGGTCATGGATTTTATATCATAGCATTTCTGTATGCAAGGTGTCGATTCATATTGAATTAATGATGCCCTACAACTTTGTAATTCACATTTTTTCTCTATATCATTCCGTTTTCGAGATAAAAATGCTAACGCCGTTGTTTTCCACCAGGTGGCGCTGTAGGTGGTTATATTGCGTAGCACATGGCTACTTTACTATACCTAGACACCACTTCTATGCCTATAGCTGCCGCCGTTCTCAAGTTAATGGCGGTGGACAGGATATGGATGGACACACTGTATCTCCTCCACTTTTTCTCAGACAATAATTCTCCCTTAAACTCCACCGCACCCAAAAGCATAACAAAGATTAGCTTGTGACTGGCTCCAAAGACTGACATGCGTCCCATTGTTATGTGCCATATTACTCAGTATGACCCCTGGGAGCGCAATTGTTAAGAATTAAGATTATGGGCCGCAGCTTGTGTTATGAGAATCTCATGTAGTCTGTAATCTATCTCTTCTCACATCATGAACGTTTTTGGGCCCCAATTCATCAGTTTTCTTCAGAATTCTGACGAGAGTACAAAACGCATGACTTAAAGAATCAGGGTCTTCCTTTCTCCTCCATGCTTTTCACTGCAGCTCCACTTAACTTTTGTTGTGAACTTGTGCAGTAAGTAAATAAAAATTAAGCCCAGATTCATCTTTGCCTTTGCGATGGTTTTACGAGTGACTTACTGTTTGCAACGTTTTATGTTTTTAAGTTAACTTTACTTGGTTTCATTTTTTTATTGTAGTGTTTAGATGTTTTGGTCTAAATCATCATTTGTGACTTTTCGAAAAGGTCCAAAAGTTTTGCACAGTTGTACTCTGCCACCCTAGCGGAGTACAATTTTTTTGGGTAGTTCAAGGCCAATGTGCATTTGCTGTAAGATAGCAAAAAAGTTCAAATAAATAAAAAAAAATGCATTTTTCATCAAACTGAAAGCACCTTTTTAGAAAACGTCAGACAAAATCTGGCAACGTAACGTATACCACATGTAAAAAATAAATAAATGGTGAATTAGGCCTTAAGGTGGTGTCACACACAGCGACGGCGACAACGACGTCACTGCTACGTCACCATTTTCTGTGACGTAGCAGGGACGTCCCGTCGCTGTGTGTGGCATCCAGCAACGACCTGGCCCCTGCTGTGAGGTCACCGGTCGTTGCTGAATGTCCTGCTTCATTTTTTGGACGTTGCTCTCCCGCTATGGGGAGATAAGGTATGCACACCACTATGTAAGGGGAATACATGAAATAGCAGAAACTGCTGTGTGAATACTGACTTGAAAAATCCAATAGCTATATGCAAGAGTGAATATGTGAAAAATGGAATCTGCATTACTGCCATGAACATATGAATCAAGAGAAATTTAGCTACTGAATTGATCAATGCAATAGAGCCCCAACACTACGCCAAAGTATTTCTCTACGTTGGGGTCCCTAGCTTGTGTGTGTCCTCTCATGCAGTTAAAAAACCTACCGTGTATGGGAAGCTGAGACCCAGGCTATATATGCGTATGATATGGATTGGCAATAGGTGTGGTTGGGGAGGGTTCACAAACGAAAAAATACTAACAAATAGCATGGTGTTCCAAACGTTATTCCTAAGTCCGAACTGGGTGCAAAAACCTAAAAAAACATCACTATGGGGAGATAAGGTATGCACACCAGTGACTATGTAAGGGGAATACATGAAATAGCAGAAACTGCTGTGTGAATACTGACTTGAAAAATCCAATAGCTATATGCAAGAGTGAATATGTGAAAAATGGAATCTGAATTACTGCCATGAACAAATGAATCAAGAGTTGCTCTCCCGCTGTGACGCACACGTCGCTGTGTGTGAGAGCGAGAGAGCGACGAACTGAAGCGAGCAAGGAGCAGGGAGCCGGGCGTCTGGCAGCTGCGGTAAGCTGTAACCAAGGTAGACATCGGGTAATTAAGCAAAGTGCTTCGCTGGTTACCCGATATTTACCTTAGTTACTAGCGTCCGCCGCTCTCAGGCTGCCAGTGGCGGCTCCCTGCTCTCTGCACGCGTAGCCGGAGTACACATCGGGTAAATAAGCAAAGGTTTGCTAATTAACCCGATGTGTACTCTGGCTAGGAGTGCAGGAAGCCAGCGCTAAGCGGTGTGCGCTGGTAACCAAGGTAAATATCGGGTAACCAGCTAAGCACTTTGCTTGGTTACCAGCTATTTACCTTCGTTACCAAGCGCAGCATCGCTTGCACGCGTCGCTGCTGGCTGGGGGCTGGTCACTGGTCGCTGGGGAGATCTGCCTGTTGGACAGCTCACCAGCGACCATGTAACGACGCAGCAGCGATCCTGATAAGGTCAGGTCGTCAGTCATGATCGCTGCTGCGTCACTACTACCAGCTTTAGTTCTGGAAGAATCTATCTCAGTTAAAGGCACTGTCAGCAGGTTTCTGCAATGTTATCTGAAGACAGCATGCTGCAAGTGTTAAAACAGAATTCAGCCCTGTGTATGTTATCTCAGTCTTTTTTTTTTTTTCATCTGCAATGTTAGCTTAAGTCCCTTATCTGTATCATTTAGTGGGTCTCAGCTGAGGTGCAAATAAAGAGAATTTTGTTTACTTACCGTAAATTCTTTTTCTTATAGTTCCGACATGGGAGACCCAGACCATGGGTGTATAGCTTCTGCCTCCGGAGGACACACAAAGTACTACACTAAAAAGTGTAGCTCCTCCCTCCGAGCATATATACTCCTTGGATAACCAAATATAGCCAGTTTAGTGCAAAAGCTGAAGGAGGACATCCACCCACAAGTAGAGATAGAGTAAAACCCGGAATAACCGGAACCTCTGTCTACAACAACAGCCGGTGAAAACACACGGAACAAGAACTGCCAACAGGCAATAGGGAGGGTGCTGGGTCTCCCATGTCGGAACTATAAGAAAAAGAATTTACGGTAAGTAAACAAAATTCTCTTTTTCTTCATCGTTCCTTATGGGAGACCCAGACCATGGGACGTCTCAAAGCAGTCCATGGGTGGGAATAAACAGAAAACTGAGAAGTAGGCAAAACCTAACTTTACAAATGGGCGACAGCCGCCTGAAGGATGCGTCTGCCCAAGCTCGCATCTGCCGAAGCATGAGCATGCACTTGGTAGTGCTTCGAAAAGGTGTGCAGACTAGACCAAGTGGCAGCCTGACAGACCTGCTGAGCCGTACCCTGGTGCCTGAAAGCCCAAGAGGCACCGACAGCTCTGGTCGAGTGCGCCTTAATCCCCGGCGGGGGAGGCACCTGAGTACATTGGTAGGCATCGGATATGGCCGACCTAATCCAACGAGCTAGGGTCGGTTTAGAAGCCGAGAGACCCTTGCGCTGACCTGTGGTTAGCACAAAAAGAGAGGTGCACCGCCTAAGAGCAGCGGTGCGTGACACATAGATCCGGAGCGCCCGCACCAGATCCAGAGTATGCAACGCTTTCTCAAAGCGATGCACAGGAGCCGGACAAAGGGAAGGCAATGAAATGTCCTGGTTAAGGTGGAAAGGAGACACCACCTTAGGGAGAAAGTCCGGAGTCGGACGGAGAACCACCTTGTCTTGGTGAAAAAACAAAAAGGGTGACTCCGAAGAGAGCGCAGCCAAATCAGAGACTCTCCTGAGAGAAGTTATGGCCACTAGAAAGACCACTTTCTGTGAAAGTCGAAACAAAGAAACTTCCCTAAGAGGCTCAAAGGGGGGTTTCTGTAAGGCCGTGAGGACCAGATTAAGGTCCCAGGGATCCAAAGGCCGCCGATAAGGAGGAATGATGTGAGATGCGCCCTGCATGAAGGTGCGCACTTGAGCCAGTCGGGCGATACGCCGCTGGAACAACACTGACAGAGCCGAGACCTGTCCCTTGAGGGAATTGAGGGACAGTCCTAGCTGCAGACCGGACTGTAGAAAGGACAGGATGGTCGGCAAGGAAAAAGGCCAAGGAGCATGGTCGGAAGAGCGACACCAGGACAGGAAAATTCTCCAAGTCCTGTGGTAAATCCTGGCCGAGGAAGACTTCCGAGCCTGAGTCATAGTGGAGATGACCTCGGAAGGAATGCCTGAAGCAGTCAGGATCCAGGACTCAAGAGCCACGCCGTCAATCTGAGAGCCGCAGAATTCTGGCGGAAAAAACGGACCTTGTGAGAGAAGGTCTGGGCGATCCGGGAGATGCCACGGCACCTCTACGGACAGACGGAGCAGGTCTGGGTACCAAGCTCGCCTGGGCCAGTCTGGAGCAATGATTATGACCCGACGGCCCTCCATTCTGATCTTGCGCAGGACTCTGGGCAAGAGAGCTAGAGGGGGAAACACGTAGGCCAGACGGAACTGGGACCAATCCTGAACCAGCGCGTCCGCTGCCAAGGCCTGAGGATCGTGGGAGCGAGCCACGTAAACCGGGACCTTGTTGTTGTGCCGGGATGCCATGAGATCCACTTCCGGAGTGCCCCACTTGCGGCAGATTGACCGGAACACTGCTGGATGCAGGGCCCACTCGCCGCTGTCCACGGTTTGACGGCTGAGATAATATCTGCCTCCCAGTTTTCTACGCCTGGGATGTGGACTGCGGATATGGTGGACTTTGAGTCCTCCGTCCACTGAAGGATACGTTGAACCTCCAACATTGCTAGGCGGCTGCGAGTCCCGCCCTGGTGATTGATGTAGGCAACTGCTGTCGCGTTGTCTGACTGGAATCGAATGTGCTTGCCCGCCAACAGGTGGTGAAAGGCTACGAGAGCTAGGAGCACCGCTCTGATTTCCAGCACATTGATCGAGAGGGCTGATTCGGATGGAGTCCAAGTGCCCTGTGCTCGGTGGTGGAGAAACACTGCTCCCCAGCTGGATAGACTGGCATCCGTGGTGAGAATCACCCAGGACGGAATCAGAAAGGAGCGTCCCTGGGATAGAGAGGGGCCGAAGCCACCACTGAAGAGAGCTCCTGGTCTGTGGCGACAGAGCCACTAGCCTGTGCAAGGAAGAGATCCGCTTGTCCCAACAGCGGAGAATGTCCAGCTGCAGAGGACGCAGATGGAACTGGGCAAAGGGAACCGCTTCCATTGATGCCACCATCTGACCCAGCACCTGCATGAGGTGCCTGATGGAATGACGGCGGGGCCTCAACAGAGAGCGCACCGCCAGATGAAGGGACTGCTGTTTGACTAAGGGCAGCTTCACAAGTGCCGGCAGAGTCTCGAATTGCATCCCTAGGTACGTAAGTTTCTGGGTCGGGGTCAGAGTGGACTTGGGCAGATTGAAAAGCCACCCGAATTGGACAAGCGTGGCGAGAGTGAGCGAGACACTCCGCTGACAGTCTGCACTGGATGAAGCCTTGACTAGAAGGTCGTCCAGGTAAGGAATCACTGCCAAACCCTGGAGGTGCAGAACCGCAACCACTGCTGCCATGACCTTGGTGAATACTCGAGGGGCCGTGGCTAACCCGAAGGGGAGAGCCACGAATTGGAAATGTTCCTCTCCGATTGCAAAACGTAGCCAACGCTGGTGTGAAACTGCAATTGGCACATGCAAATAGGCATCTCTGATGTCGATGGATGCAAGAAAATCTCCTTGGGTCATTGAGGCAATGACTGATCGCAGAGATTCCATGCGAAAGTGCCGCACCGGAACATGCTTGTTGAGAAGCTTGAGATCCAGGATGGGCCGGAAGGAACCGTCCTTCTTGGGGACTAGGAAGAGATTTGAGTAGAAACCTCTGAACCGTTCCCGGGCGGGAACCGGTACAATTACTCCGTTGGCCTGCAAGGATGCCACGGCCTGAGAGAAGGCGGCGGCCTTGGAGCAGGGGGGAGTGAACAGAAAAAATCTGTTTGGCGGGCTGGAAGAGAATTCTATCCTGTAGCCGTGGGAGATTATATCCCGCACCCACTGATCGGAGACGTGTTGAAACCACACGTCGCCAAAGTGGGAGAGCCTGCCACCGACCAAGGACGTTGCTGGCGCGGCCAGATAGTCAAGAGGAGGCTGCCTTAGTGGCAGCGGCTCCTCCGTTCTTCTGTGGACGCGGCTTCGTGCGCCAGCTGGGTTTTCGATCCTTGGCTGAGTTAGTGGACGAGGCTGAGGGCTTAGAGGATGACCAGTTAGAGGAACGAAAGGAACGAAACCTCGACTGGTTCCTGCCCTGGACAGGTTTCCTGGTTTTAGTTTGTGGCAAGGAAGTACTCTTCCTGCCAGTAGCCTCCTTAATAATTTCATCCAGTTGTTCACCGAACAGCCGGGACCCAGCAAAAGGGAGCCCAGCAAGATACTTCTTGGAAGAAGCGTCTGCTTTCCACTCTCGAAGCCACAAGATCCTGCGGATCGCGAGGGAATTAGCGGAAGCCACCGCCGTGCGGTGAGAAGCCTCCAGAATGGCAGACATGGCATAGGATGAAAAAGCCGAAGCCTGGGAAGTTAAGGCAACCATTTCGGGCATAGAGTCCCTGGTGAGGGAATGCATCTCCGCCAGAGAAGCAGAGACGGCCTTAAGAGCCCACACTGCTGCAAAAGATGGGGAGAATGAGGCCCCTGCCGCTTCATAAACAGATTTGGCCAGAAGGTCAACCTGGCGGTCAGTGGAATCCTTAAGTGAGGTGCCATCCGCCACAGATACAACTGTCCGGGCTGAGATTCTAGACACCGGAGGATCTACCTTTGGTGAATGAGCCCACTCCTTGACCACCTCTGGTGGAAAGGGAAAACGGTCATCAGAACTGCGCTTTGGGAAGCGTTTGTCAGGACAGGCCCGGGCTTGGTCACAGTGGCCTGAAAACTGGAGTGGTTAAAGAACACACTCCTTGCTCTCTTAGGTGAGGTAAACTGGTGTTTTTCTACCAGAGAGGCTTGTTCCTCTGACACTGGGGGATTGAGGTCCAGTACGGAATTAATGGACGCAATCAAATCACTAACATCTGCATCACCTTCGGTTAGATCAATGGGGTACATAGAGGTAGCGTCTGAGCCCACAGTAAAGGCATCCTCCTCGCCCTGCGATTCAGCTCGTGAATCAGAGCCGTGGGACGAGGAAGGAGAAGAGTCCCTGCGTCTCCGTTTAGGAGGACGGGGTCTGGGAACAGATGAAAAATCCTCTGTGAGCTCTGCAGAGCTCGGAGCAGCAGAGGCACCCTGAGAAGGGGGCTGATGCATGGTCAGCAGAGTCCGGGACAGCTGTCCCATGGAGTCGGCAAAGGACTGGGAGATAGCTTTAAAAAACGATGCTACCCAAGCCGGGGGTTCAGCCACCGGGGCTGGAGCAGCCGGAGGGACCCCTGGGGAGACTCCAGGCTGAGGCACCACCATGTTAGAGCAGGCATCACAATGTGGATATGTGCTCGGTTCAGGCAGTATGAGCTTACATGCAGTGCATATTGCGTACAGCCTTGCTCCTAGTGACAGACATGCTGCTGAGGTGGAGGTTCTGCAGTAAAGAACACACTCCTTCAGAATGACCCCCAGAGAGTGTATAAAAAAGTCCACAACCAGAGATTGTGGCTTACCAGACCGTTTTGTGTGCCCTCCGGATTCCACAGCTTGGACCCCAAGACAGATTGCAGAGCTGCAGCAGCCAGCGCCGATCAGTGTGAGAACGCTGATAAAATGGCGCCGGAGAGAGGAGGGGGGGCGGGGTTTAGTCCAAGAGCGGGAACCGGAGGGCCAAGGAGAAATACAGGGAGGGGAAACATCTCCTCAGAGAGGAGTGTCCTCCCCTGTGCTGAACGGCCGGTGGGCGGCGCCACACTGTCCCCCCTGCATGACTGACATGCAGGGGCAGTGAAAACGAAAGTAGGCCGCAGCCGAAGCCGGGGCCTAAATTTTTCCATGCGGCCGACAAGCAGGCACCCTCGGCGCGGTTCTCAGGAAAAAAACCAGAAAACCGGCCGGAAATTACAGCAAAGTAAATAACAAGCTCTCCCCACAATAAATGTACCAGGGACCCCTCAATAACGTCTCAATACTTAGCTTATGAGACGCAGGGCCAGGTCCCTGAGGGATGAGCGCTCCGTCCGGCAGGGTCCTGAAAGGGCTGCGGATGGAGACCGGTCTCCTGCAAAGCAGTGAGAACCGTGATGGCTCCCACTTCAAGCCAGAGCCCGAGGGATGGTGAAGGAGCGCGGCATGTAAGGCTCCAGCCTTGTAAAATCAACCTTAACAGCACCGCCGACACAGTGGGGTGAGAAGGGACATGCCGGGAGTCCAGCTTGGACCCGCTTTTCTTCCAATCCTTTAAAATCAAAAATGAAAAATCAAAAATCAAAAGAGAATGCATGTGTGGATGTGTGACCTCCTGAACACAAAGCATTGAACTGGGTATATTTGGTTATCCAAGGAGTGTATATGCTCGGAGGGAGGAGCTACACTTTTTAGTGTAGTACTTTGTGTGTCCTCCGGAGGCAGAAGCTATACACCCATGGTCTGGGTCTCCCATAAGGAACGATGAAGAAAAGGCTATGTACACACGTTGCTTTTTTTTGTGAACACAAAGATGCTTTTTTTTTGCGTTTTTGGCCACTAAAAAAAAAAAAAAAAAAAAAAAAAAAAAACGCATACAAAAAAACGCACCTGCGGTAAAAAAGCATCAAAAACATGCATACGTTTTACTGCGTTTTTGACGCATTTTTTCCCCATGCGTTGCATGGGTGAAAAACGCTGGCAAAAACGCAGAAAGAATTGACATGTTGCATCTTTGTGGGCACCACAAAAACGCACCTAAAACAAAACTCAGACTTTGCTAGGGAAGCAAAGTCATGCAGTTTTAAGACCAAAAACGCACCCGAAAAACGCACTGTGCGCACACAGCCTTATAGTCAGACTCTGCCCCCCCCCCTTTGTAATTAGCAGATTCTGTCTATGGAAATGTACACCTAGAGCCTGGTGTGGGTGGGGGCAGCTCTCAGAGCTCTGCTATATACAAAACCTCAAATCTTTCACCATGTCAGAATGGCTGCAGCCACTAATCTAAGTGATACATTGGTGAACTCCGGGCCTCTTTGCCTACATCATGCTGCTCTTAAGGCCCCGTCACACTAAGCAACATCGCTGCTAACGAACAACTTTTGTGACGTTGCTAGCGATGTTGCTGTGTGTGACATCCAGCAACAACCTGGCCCCTGCTGTGAGGTTGTTGGTTGTTGCTGAATGTCCTGGGCCATTTTTTAGTTGTTGCTGCCCCGCTGTGAAGCACAGATCGCTGTGTGTGACAGCGAGACAGCAACAACTAAATGTGCAGGCAGCAGGAGCCGGCTTCTGTGGAGGCTGGTAACCAATGTAAACATCGGGTAACCAAGAAGCCCTGTCCTTGGTTACCCGATATTTACCTTTGTTACCAGCCTCCGCCGCTCTCACTGTCAGTGCCGGCTCCTGCTCTGTGCACATGTAGCTGCAGCACACATCGGGTTAATTAACCCGATGTGTGCTGTAACTAGGAGAGCAAGGAGCCAGCGCTAAGCATTGTGCGCTGCTCCCTGCTCTGTGCACATGTAGCTGCAGCACACATCGGGTAATTAACCCGATGTGTGCTGTAACTAGGAGAGCAGGGAGCCAGCGCTAAGCAGTGTGCGCTGCTCCCTGCTCTGTGCACATGTAGCTGCAGCACACATCGGGTAATTAACCCGATGTGTGCTGTAACTAGGAGAGCAGGGAGCCAGCGCTCAGTGTGCGCTGCTCCCTGCTCTCTGCACGTGTAGCTCCGTGCGGTGGTAACCAAGGTAAATATCGGGTTGGTTACCCGATATTTACCTTAGTTACCAAGCGCAGCATCTTCCAAACGGCGCTGGGGGCTGGTCACTGGTTGCTGGTGAGCTCACCAGCAACTTGTGTAGCGACGCTCCAGCGATCCCTGCCAGGTCAGGTTGCTGGTGGGATCGCTGGAGCGTCGCAGTGTGACATCTCACCAGCAACCTCCTAGCAACTTACCAGCGATCCCTATCGTTGTTGGGATCGCTGGTAAGTTGCTTAGTGTGACTGGACCTTAAGAGGAGGTAGCAAAAACCTGCTGACAGATTCCCATTAATGAAAGGCAGAAAAAGCAAGATAATCAGATAACTGGTCCATTAATCCTCTAGGCCAGCACATGGGGTCTATGTACTTGTATTACGGAGTTACAAGGCCCCATATTCCCTGGTGGAGATGCTTAGTACACAGCACAGATTCTTACTGGATCTTCAGGCTCCATTTCTAGGTTACAGCTCTGGAGAAGTATCTATATTGAGGCGATTACTGCAGTCACTGCGGCTTCTGTGTAGGATTAGCATGCTGCCCTGGATAAGAGTTTATCTATCAGAGCAGCCGGACTGATACCACTAATGTACAGAGCTGGATTATCAGTCTCCGAGTCCTGCCTGTGATAATCCAGATTAAAAGGAAGCTCTGATGTAGGCATGAATGTCAAATTAATATAAACGCAATATCACCCCCAAAAGGTGACGCGTATGAAAAGGTCTGGTGAGAGGACACAGTCTGAGCATCCACATACTGTAGCAAGTATGCACTCTCCCTATATTCCAATTTCCCCTTGATCGGCACAATGTATGAGGTTTGTATAGATATGATACACGCAATGTCTGTCACATTCTATACATTAATTTCCATTTGTAATCCCGGATTTGTAAAAAATTTTTTTCTTTCAAGGATCATCCTCAGTACTTATTTTTGGAAGATCAAAGACAGCGAAAACTGAAATTTATCCTTAGAAAATGAGACAAAGCAAAAAAGTACAACACCTCTACTTGGTCACATACTTAAAAGTCAGTATTATACAGTTAGGTCCAGAAATATTTGGACAGTGACACAATTTTGGCGAGTTGGGCTCTGCATGCCACCACATTGGATTTGAAATGAAACCTCTACAACAGAATTCAAGTGCAGATTGTAACGTTTAATTTGAAGGTTTGAACAAAAATATCTGATAGAAATTGTAGGAATTGTACACATTTCTTTACAAACACTCCACATTTTAGGAGGTCAAAAGTAATTGGACAAATAAACCAAACCCAAACAAAATATTTTTATTTTCAATATTTTGTTGCGAATCCTTTGGAGGCAATCACTGCCTTAAGTCTGGAACCCATGGACGACATCAAACGCTGGGTTTCCTCCTTCTTAATGCTTTGCCAGGCCTTTACAGCCGCAGCCTTCAGGTCTTGCTTGTTTGTGGGTCTTTCCGTCCTAAGTCTGGATTTAAGCAAGTGAAATGCATGCTCAATTGGGTTAAGATCTGGTGATTGACTTGGCCATTGCAGAATGTTCCACTTTTTTGCATTCATGAACTCCTGGGTAGCTTTGGCTGTATGCTTGGGGTCATTGTCCATCTGTACTATGAAGCGCCGTCCGATCAACTTTGCGGCATTTGGCTGAATCTGGGCTGAAAGTATATCCCGGTACACTTCAGAATTCATCCGGCTACTCGTCTGCTGTTATGTCATCAATAAACACAAGTGACCCAGTGCCATTGAAAGCCATGCATGCCCATGCCATCACGTTGCCTCCACCATGTTTTACAGAGGATGTGGTGTGCCTTGGATCATGTGCCGTTCCCTTTCTTCTCCAAACTTTTTTCTTCCCATCATTCTGGTACAGGTTGATCTTGGTCTCATCTGTCCATAGAATACTTTTCCAGAACTGAGCTGGCTTCATGAGGTGTTTTTCAGCAAATTTAACTCTGGCCTGTCTATTTTTGGAATTGATGAATGGTTTGCATCTAGATGTGAACCCTTTGTACTTACTTTCATGGAATCTTCTCTTTACTGTTGACTTAGAGACAGATACACCTACTTCACTGAGAGTGTTCTGGACTTCAGTTGATGTTGTGAACGGGTTCTTCTTCACCAAAGAAAGTATGCGGCGATCATCCACCACTGTTGTCATCCGTGGACGCTCAGGCCTTTTTGAGTTCCCAAGCTCACCAGTCAATTCCTTTTTTCTCAGAATGTACCCGACTGTTGATTTTGCTACTCCAAGCATGTCTGCTATCTCTCTGATGGAGGTTTTCTTTTTTTTCAGCCTCTGGATGTTCTGCTTCACCTCAATTGAGAGTTCCTTAAGACCGCATGTTGTCTGGTCACAGCAACAGCTTCCAAATGCAAAACCACACACCTGTAATCAACCCCAGACCTTTTAACTACTTCATTGATTACAGGTTAACGAGGGAGACGCCTTCAGAGTTAATTGCAGCCCTTAGAGTCCCTTGTCCAATTACTTTTGGTCCCTTGAAAAAGAGGAGGCTATGCATTACAGAGCTATGATTCCTAAACCCTTTCTCCGATTTGGATGTGAAAACTCTCATATTGCAGCTGGGAGTGTGCACTTTCAGCCCATATTATATATAGAATTGTATTTCTGAACATGTTTTTGTAAACAGCTAAAATAACAAAACTTGTGTCCCTGTCCAAATATTTCTGGACCTAACTGTATGTTTAAAGATATATTCTTGTACATAGGGGCAGTATTATAGTAGTTATATTCTTGTACATAGGGGCAGTATTATAGTAGTTATATTCTTGTACATAGGGACAGTATTATAGTAGTTATATTCTTGTACATAGGGGGCAGTATTATAGTGGTTATATTCTTGTACATTGGGGCAGTATTATAGTAGTTATATTCTTGTACATTGGGGCAGTATTATAGTAGTTATATTCTTGTACATAGGGGGCAGTATTATAGTCGTTCTATTCTTGTACATAGGAGCAGTATTATAGTAGTTATATTCTTGTACATAGGGGCAGTATTATAGTAGTTATATTCTTGTACATAGGGGGCAGTATTATAGTAGTTATATTCTTGTTCATAGGGGCAGTATTATAATAGTTATATTCTTCTATATAGGAGCAGTATTATAGAAGTTATATTCCTGTACATAGGGGGCAGTTTTATAGTCATTCTATTCTTGTACATAGGGGCAGTATTATAGATGTTATATTCTTGTACATAGGGGGCAGTATTATAGTAATTATATCCTTGTACATAGGGGCAGTATTATAGTAGTTATATTCTTGTACATTGGGGCAGTATTATAGTAGTTATATTCTTGTACATTGGGGCAGTATTATAGTAGTTATATTCTTGTACATAGGGGCAGTATTATAGTCATTCTATTCTTGTACATAGGGGGCAGTATTATAGTAGTTCTATTCTTGTACATAGGGGCAGTATTATAGATGTTTTATTCTTGTACATAGGGGGCAGTATTATAGTAATTATATCCTGGTACATAGGAGCAGTATTATAGTAGTTATACTCTTGTACATTGGGGCAGTATTATAGTAGTTATATTCTTGTACATAGGGGCAGTATTATAGTCATTCTATTCTTGTACATTGGGGCAGTATTATAGTAGTTATATTCTTGTACATAGGGGCAGTATTATAGATGTTTTATTCTTGTACATAGGGGGCAGTATTATAGTAATTATATCCTTGTACATAGGAGCAGTATTATAGTAGTTATATTCTTGTACATTGGGGCAGTATTATAGTAGTTATATTCTTGTACATTGGGGCAGTATTATAGTAGTTATATTCTTGTACAAAGGGGCGGTATTATAGATGTTTTATTCTTGTACATAGGGGGCAGTATTATAGTAATTATATCCTTGTACATAGGAGCAGTATTATAGTAGTTATATCCTTGTACATAGGGGCAGTATTGTAGTATTGGGTCATTTAATTATTGACATTGTGGATGAAAAATATGATATGCCTACTACAACAGGAAAAGGTAAAGACTATTTATTTTTTGGTTGAAATAAAGTTTTTAAATTCTTTTACTTTCATAAAAGAAGTTTTATTTTTTTCTTAAGAAAATATTTGCAGATTTTGAACTTTACAAATCGCACAAAATTTAGTAAAACACAAAACCTTCATCATTGTAAACCAATCAATAAAAACACAACTATACAGGCAGGAATAAATAAATGTCTGCATCGATGTTACTCTTTTCAGAAGGTTTAAAAAAAAAAAATAAAAAAAAAAAAAAATTAAATAAAATCCTTTGTTATAACTCCAGGCGGAACTTGGCTAGTAACGAGAGGTGATCTGATGAATTCGTCTCATTCGGAAGACCATTTACGCTCCAGAGATCCTGCTCGGTGAGAAGTGACAACCGTCCGAGGAGCTGCAGTCCATTACTGGGGATATCAGAGCCTGGAAGAGAGACGTGGACATTTCTGGTTACTGTTCATTCGAACTAGATAAGCTGTGTACTTATTATTGCCATTCCTATGAAAAGGAGGGTGACAACCAATATTTCAGCCAATCATTCACTTGTCTGCTGACAGAATTTAAGAAGCAGGGGAAATAAAAAAAAATTCAATATAATAATAATAAAAGAAATAAATAAAAAATTATATATACTGATATATATATATAGCCCACAGATCTAAAAGATATTAAACATGGTCTGTGCACCATCTAGTGTTGGCTACAGGGAACTATCTTACAAACTGGTTTGATACATTTACTATTTTTATTATTTTTTTTTTTACTTTGTTGCATGCAATTATCTCACCGCATCTAAAATAAATAAAATTATTTATCATATTGTACTTCCTTTCTTATGTGATCATTAGGCTGGATTCATAGACAATAAGAAAAATTTACTCCTGGAAAATCTTACATCAGATTCTATTGGTAAATTACATCGGAAATTTGGCAGATGGACTTTGCGCCACTTTTAAAACAAAAATACTTCCACATTGAGTGGGGAAATGAGATGGGCGCGAATCTTTAGCTTTTTCTGTTTGGAAGTGGGAATTTCCAACTGGTGTCCAATGGTTTTAAACACATTAAGCAGAAAATTTAAAAATCAGTCTAAAAAAAAAAAAATATTGGCAAAAAATTAGTAAAGTTAGAAAGGTGTAAATTACCGTCTAATGCTTAAAATTTTCATACAACCCCCCCCCAAAAAAACCCAACCCACCAACATTTCTTCAATATGCATATTAGTTGCGTCACTTATTTTACTTTTATTAGTATCTTTATTTTAGAAAGCAGTGCAGAAGTACACGTTTGGCATGATTGTTAATTTTTTGACAAAAGGAGAGTTTCATAAACAAAATAAATTACCTAATATATGCTCTATTTTATTAATAACTCATTGATTTATTCTAATTTTTATCATACTTGCATTCCTCTTGACACAATTACGAAATTTTTTACCACCTTTTTCAGTATATAAGGATAGAAAAAAAGAGAATTTTGTTTACTTACCGTAAATTCTTTTTCTTATAGTTCCGACATGGGAGACCCAAACCATGGGTGTATAGCTACTGCCTCCGGAGGACACACAAAGTACTACACTCAAACGTGTAGCTCCTCCCTCCGGCTATATACACCCCCTGGATGACAATCTACCCAGTTCAGTGCAAAAGCTGAAGGAGGACATCCACCCATAAGTAGAGAAAGAGTAAAACTCGGAAAGACCAGAACTCTGTCTACTAACAACAGCCGGTGAAACACACGGAACAAAAAACTGCCAACAGGCAACAGGGAGGGTGCTGGGTCTCCCATGTCGGAACTATAAGAAAAAGAATTTACGGTAAGTAAACAAAGAAGGGAATTTTGTTTACTTACCGTAAATTCCTTTTCTTCTAGCTCTAATTGGGAGACCCAGACAATTGGGTGTATAGGCTATGCCTCCGGAGGTCGCACAAAGTACTACACTTAAAAGTGTTAGGCCCCTCCCCTTCTGCCTATACACTCCCCGTGCTCCCACGGGCTACTCAGTTTTGGTGCAAAAGCAAGAAGGAGGGAAAATAATTATAAACTGGTTTAAAGTAACTTCAATCCGAAGGAAACTCGGAGAACTGAAACCATTCAACATGAACAACATGTGCACACAAAAAAACAGGGGCGGGCGCTGGGTCTCCCAATTAGAGCTAGAAGAAAAGGAATTTACGGTAAGTAAACAAAATTCCCTTCTTCTTTTTCGCTCTATTGGGAGACCCAGACAATTGGGACGTCCAAAAGCAGTCCCTGGGTGGGTAAAATAATACCTCGTAAGAGAGCCGTAAAACGGCCATTTCCTACAGGTGGGCAACCGCCGCCTGAAGGACTCGTCTACCTAGGCTGGCATCCGCCGCAGCATAGATATGCACCTGATAGTGCTTCGTGAAAGTGTGCAGGCTCGACCAGGTAGCCGCCTGACACACCTGTTGAGCCGTAGCCTGGTGCCTCAAAGCCCAGGACGCTCCCACGGCTCTGGTAGAATGGGCCTTCAGCCCTGAGGGAACCGGAAGCCCAGCCGAACGGTAAGCTTCGATAATTGGCTCCTTGATCCACCGAGCCAGGGTTGATTTGGAAGCCTGTGATCCTTTACGCTGGCCAGCGACAAGGACAAAGAGTGCATCCGAGCGGCGCAGGGGCGCCGTACGAGAAATGTAGAGTCTGAGTGCTCTCACCAGATCTAACAAGTGCAAATCCTTTTCACATTGGTGAACTGGATGAGGATAAAAAGAGGGTAAGGAAATATCCTGATTGAGATGAAAAGGTGGATACCACCTTAGGGAGAAATTCCGGAACCGGACGTAGAACCACCTTGTCCTGGTGAAAAACCAGAAAAGGGGCTTTGCACGACAACGCTGCTAGCTCAGACACTCTCCGAAGAGAAGTGACTGCTACCAGAAAAACCACTTTCTGCGAAATTCGTGAGAGGGAGATATCTCTCATTGGCTCGAATGGTGGTTTCTGAAGAACCATCAGCACCCTGTTTAGATCCCAGGGTTCTAACGTTCGCTTGTAAGGTGGAACGATGTGACAAACTCCCTGCAGGAACGTGCGTACCTGTGGAAGTCTAGCTAGGCGCTTCTGGAAAAACACAGAGAGCGCTGAAACTTGTCCCTTAAGGGAGCCGAGCGACAAACCCTTTTCCAGTCCAGATTGAAGGAAGGACAGAAAAGTAGGTAATGCAAATGGCCAGGGAGAAAAACCCTGAGCAGAGCACCACGACAGGAAAAGTTTCCACGTCCTGTGATAAATCTTGGCGGACGTTGGTTTCCTAGCCTGTCTCATAGTGGCAATGACGTCTTGAGATAACCCTGAAGACGCTAGGATCCAGGACTCAATGGCCACACAGTCAGGTTGAGGGCCGCAGAATTCAGATGGAAAAAACGGCCCTTGAGACAGCAAGTCTGGTCGGTCTGGTAGTGCCCACGGTTGGCCGACCGTGAGATGCCACAGATCCGGGTACCACTGTTGTTGTGCCGGGACGCCATGAGGTCGACGTCCGGCACCCCCCAGCGGCAACAGATCTCCTGAAACACGTCCGG
The DNA here is from genome assembly GCF_048569485.1 of Anomaloglossus baeobatrachus. Lineage (NCBI taxonomy): Eukaryota > Metazoa > Chordata > Amphibia > Anura > Aromobatidae > Anomaloglossus > Anomaloglossus baeobatrachus. The sequence goes on along the minus strand of NC_134355.1, from coordinate 42,189,457 downwards.
GTGAAGGGACCATTCCCCTGCGTCCATGCCCTGGCGACTGAGATAATCTGCTTCCCAGTTTTCCACGCCTGGGATGTGAACTGCGGATATGGTGGAGGCCGTGGCTTCCACCCACATCAAAATCCGCCGGACTTCCTGGAAGGCTTGTCGACTGCGTGTGCCGCCTTGGTGGTTGATGTATGCCACCGCTGTGGAATTGTCCGACTGAATTCGGATCTGCTTGCCTTCCAGCCACTGCTGGAACGCTTTCAGGGCAAGATACACTGCCCGAATTTCCAGAACATTGATCTGAAGCGAGGACTCTTGCCGGGACCACGTACCCTGAGTCCTGTGGTGGAGAAAAACCGCTCCCCACCCTGACAGACTTGCGTCCGTCATGACTACTTCCCAGGATAGAGGACGCAGGTGAAACTGCGCGAAAGGGACTGTGTCAGATTTGACTTTGGAAAATTGATGATCCACCCGAAACTCTGGAGAGTCTCCAGGGTAGCGTCGAGGCTGTGTTGGCATGCCTCTTGAGAGGGTGCCTTGATCAACAGATCGTCCAAGTACGGGATCACCGAGTGACCCTGAGAATGGAGGACCGCTACTACAGTAGCCATAACCTTGGTGAAAACCCGTGGGGCTGTTGCCAGGCCGAATGGCAGTGCCACGAACTGCAGATGTTCGTTTCCTATGGCGAAGCGCAAGAAGCGCTGGTGCTCTGGGGCAATCGGAACGTGGAGATAAGCATCTTTGATATCCATCGATGCAAGGAAATCTCCCTGGGACATTGAGGCGATGACGGAACGGAGGGATTCCATCCGGAACCGCCTGGTCTTTACGTGTTTGTTGAGAAGTTTCAGGTCCAGGACAGGACGGAAGGACCCGTCCTTCTTTGGGACCACAAACAAGTTGGAGTAAAAACCGTGGGCCTGTTGCTGAAGAGGAACAGGGACCACCACTCCTTCTGCCTTCAGGGTGCCCAGCGCCTGCCGAAGAGCCTCGGCTCGCTCGGGAGGCGGAGAGGACCGGAAGAATCGAGTCGGGGGACGAGAGATGAACTCTATCTTGTAACCGTGAGAGAGAATGTCTCTCACCCAGCGGTCTTTTATTTGTGGCAGCCAGGTGTCGCAAAAGCGGGAGAGCCTGCCATCGACCGAGGATGCTACTAGAGGAGGTAGAAAGTCATGAGGCAGCCGCTTTGTTAGCGGTGCTCCCAATGGCCTTTTTAGGACGTGACTTAGACCGCCATGCATCAGAGTTCCTTTGTTCTTTCTGAGACCTTTTGGACGAGGAGAATTGGGACCTGCCCGCGCCCCGAAAGGACCGAAACCTCGACTGCCCTCTCCTCTGTTGGGAGAGGTTCTGCTTGGACTGGGGTAAGGAAGTATCCTTTCCCTTGGATTGTTTGATGATTTCATCCAGGCGCTCGCCAAAGAGCCTGTCGCCAGAAATTGGCAAACCGGTTAAACGCTTTTTGGAAGCGGAATCTGCCTTCCACTCCCGTAGCCACAAGGCCCTGCGGACTACTACCGAATTGGCGGTCGCAACTGCCGTACGGCTCACAGAGTCCAGGACAGCATTCATACTGTAAGACGCAATTGCCGAGGTCTGGGAGGTAATGGAAGCCACTTGTGGCGCGGCCGCTTCAATTTTCGCTTGACCTGCTGATATAGCTGGTAGCGCCCATACGGCTGCGAATGCTGGGGCAAAAGAAGCTCCGATAGCTTCATAGATGGATTTCATCCAGAGCTCCATCTGCCTGTCAGTGGCATCTTTAAGCGAGGCCCCATCTTCCACTGCAAGTATGGATCTAGCCGCCAGTCTGGAGATTGGAGGATCCACTTTGGGACATTGAATCCAACCTTAAACCACTTCCGGGGGAAAAGGAAAACGTGTATCCTTAAGGCGCTTAGAGAAACGCTTATCCGGACAAGCATGGTGATTCTGGATTGCCTCTCTGAAATCAGAGTGGTCTAGAAACATACTCTGTGTACGCTTGGGGAACCTGAAGCGAAATTTCTCCTGCTGAGAAATAGACTCCTCCGCCGGAGGGGCTGAGGGAAGAATATCCAGCAACTGATGAATGGATGCAATAAGATCATTCACTATGACGTCCTCGTCTGGAGAATTAAGATTGAGAGCGCTCCCAGGATCAGAATCCTGATCAGCTGTTTCCGCATCATCAACCAGAGAATCCCCCCGCTGAGACCCTAAACAATATGATGTCGAGGGAAATTCTAAGCGGGCCCGCTTAGACGATCTGGGGCTAGGTTCTAAGTCCGAACCCTCCGTCTGGGATGTATGAGATACCCCGTGAGGACATTGTTGGTCCAACTGAGGGGGGTCAGGGAACAATGATTCAACAGAGTCCCTTTGCTGAGATACCGGTCTGGACTGCAAGGCTTCTAGTATCTTAGCCATAGTCTCAGAGAGTTGATCCTTAAAGGCTGCAAACTCAGTCCCCGTCACCTGGACAGTGTCAACAGGTGGCTCCCCCTGGGCCCCTCTTAGCAGAGGATCCGGCTGAGGAAGTGTCACAGGGGTCGAACGCTGTACACAATGAGGGTCAGTGGAACTTGCCGGTAGCTGGGTCTTACATGCGGCGCAGGCAACATAATAAGCCTGTGTTTTGGCACCCCTGCCGTTTATGGGCGCCATGCTATAGTTTTCCCTGAGTAACACAATAGGGTATATAGCCAGAAAGAACTGTGCTCATACAGTGTAAATTATATACAGTACACAAATAATGTACCAATACAATACAGCACCATGGGGCTAGCACCACATGTGCTGCTTACCAGCCGCCTAAGCGGTTGTGAGGCCACCAGAGACCGTGTCTGGGTCTCCCATGAATATGTCCCTCTCTGCAGCGTCGGTGGAGCTGACAGGAATGGCTGCGGCGTCCTGACGAGCTGAGGAAGCTGTGGGCGTGGCCTAGAAAGAGCGCAAAACGGGCGCTCATACTGTGCACAGTGAGGGGAGTGGAGCATGTAAATCATACTCCAGCCCTCATTGCTGCTCGCTCCGTGCAGCGTCCCGCCCTTCCCCTGCCTGTCAGGGCTGAGGGCGGGAGAAAACAAGGGAAACTAGGCCGCAATGAAGCCGGGGACTGTAGTAATAAACGCGGCCGCCGTAAAAGCGCGGTCGCGTGAAAGTCCCCGGCGAACTACAAGTCCCAGCCGCGCCGCAGTGTCCCGTGGCAACGGCGGTCAGTGCGGTAGCCCTTACATATAAACACACTCAGCGACGCTGAGTGTGTAATGGCACATATAGACCCGGTCAGCGCCGCGGTCCCAGGTGCACTAGCACACCCAGCAAAGCTGAGGTGATGCCGTGCGCGGTCCCCATAGGGATACAGAGTACCTTTAAGATGCAGGGCCATGTCCCTGAACGGTATCGGCTCCTATCCATCAGGCTCCACAGGAGTTGTGGATGAAGCCCGGTCTCAGTGCCTGGAGACCGATAAGATCCCACTTCACCCAGAGCCCTAAGGGGGATGGGGAAGGAAAAACAGCATGTGGGCTCCAGCCTCCGTACCCGCAATGGATACCTCAACCTTAACAACACCGCCGACAAAAGTGGGGTGAGAAGGGAGCATGCTGGGGGCCCTATATGGGCCCACTTTTCTTCCATCCGACCTAGTCAGCAGCTGCTGCTGACTAATCTGTGGAGCTGTGCGTGTCTGACCTCCTTCGCACAAAGCAAAAAACTGAGTAGCCCGTGGGAGCACGGGGAGTGTATAGGCAGAAGGGGAGGGGCCTAACACTTTTAAGTGTAGTACTTTGTGCGACCTCCGGAGGCATAGCCTATACACCCAATTGTCTGGGTCTCCCAATAGAGCGAAAAAGAAATTCTCTTTTTCTTTATCGTTCCTTATGGGAGACCCAAACCATGGGACGTTCCAAAGCAGTCCATGGGCGGGAAATAAACCAAACTGAGAAGTAGGCAAAACCTAACTTCACAAATGTGCGACAGCCGCCTGAAGAATGCGTCTGCCCAAGCTCGCATCTGCCGAAGCATGAGCATGCACCTGGTAGTGCTTCGAAAAAGTGTGCAGACTGGACCATGTGGCAGCCTGACAAACCTGCTGAGCCGTAGCCTGGTGCCTGAAAGCCCAGGAGGCACCGACAGCTCTGGTCGAGTGCGCCTTAATCCCCGGCGGGGGAGGCACCTGAGAACACTGGTAGGCATCGGAGATAGCCGACCTGATCCAACGAGCTAGAGTCGGTTTAGAAGCAGCGAGACCCTTGCGCTGACCAGTGGTTAGCACAAAAAGAGATGTGCACCGCCTAAAAACAGCGGTGCGTGACACATAGATTCGGAGCGCCCGCACCAAATCTAAGGAGTGCAACGCCTTCTCAAAGCGATGCACCGGGGCCGGACAAAGAGAAGGCAATGAAATGTCCTGGTTAAGGTGGAAAGGAGACACCACCTTAGGGAGAAAGTCCGGAGTCGGACGAAGAACCACCTTGTCTTGGTGAAACACCAAAAAGGGGGATTCTGAAGAGAGCGCAGCCAAATCTGAAACTCTCCTGAGAGAAGTTATGGCTACTAGAAAAACCAACTTTCTGTGAAAGTCTAGACAAGGGAACTTCCCTGAGAGGCTCAAAGGGGGGTTTCTGTAAGGCCGTGAGGACCAGATTAAGGTCCCAGGGATCCAAGGGCCGCCGGTAAGGAGGAATGATGTGAGATGCGCCCTGCATGAAGGTGCGCACCTGAGCCAGTCGGGCGATACGCCGCTGGAACAATACCGACAGAGCCGACACCTGTCCCTTGAGGGAATTGAGGGACAGCCCTAGCTGTAGACCGGACTGTAGAAAAGACAGGATGGTCGGCAAGGAGAACGGCCAAGGAGCATGGCCGGACGAACGACACCAGGACAGGAAAATTTTCCAAGTCCTGTGGTAAATCTTGGCTGGGTACCACGCTCGCCTGGGCCAGTCCGGAGCAATGAGCATGACTCGACGGCCCTCCATTCTGATCTTGCGCAGAACCCTGGGCAAGAGCGCTAGAGGGGGAAACACATAGGCCAGACGGAACTGAGACCAATCTTGAACCAGTGCGTCTGCTGCGAAGGCTTGAGGATCGTGGGAGCGAGCCACGTAAACCGGAACCTTGTTGTTGTGCCGGGATGCCATTAGATCTACCTCTGGAGTGCCCCACTTGCGGCAGAGTGATTTGAACACTGACGGATGCAGGGCCCACTCGCCGCCGTCTACGGTTTGACGGCTGAGATAATCGGCCTCCCAGTTTTCTACGCCTGGGATGTGGACTGCAGATATGGTGGACTTCGAGTCCTCCGTCCACTGGAGGATTCGTTGAACCTCCAACATCGCCAGACGGCTGTGAGTCCCGCCCTGGTGATTGATGTAGGCAACCGCTGTCGCGTTGTCTGACTGGACTCGGATGTGCTTGCCCACCAACAGGTGGTGAAAGGCTAGGAGAGCTAGAAACACAGCTCTGATCTCCAGCACATTGATTGAGAGGGCTGATTCGGACGGAGTCCAAGTGCCCTGTGCTCGGTGATGGAGAAATACTGCTCCCCAACCGGAGAGACTGGCATCCGTGGTGAGGATTACCCAGGACGGAGTCAGGAAGGAGCGTCCCTGTGACAGAGAGAGGGGCCGAAGCCACCACTGAAGAGAGCTCCTGGTTTGTGGCGACAGAGCCACCAGCCTGTGCAAGGAAGAGATCCGCTTGTCCCAACAGCGGAGGATGTCCAGCTGCAGGGGACGCAGATGGAACTGGGCAAAGGGAACCGCTTCCATTGACGCCACCATCTGACCCAGCACCCGCATGAGGTGTCTGATGGAATGACGGCGGTGCCTCAGCAGAGAGCGTACCGCCAGACGAAGAGACTGCTGTTTAACTAAGGGCAGCTTCACAAGTGCCGGCAGAGTCTCGAATTGCATCCCTAGGTACTCGAGTTTCTGGGTTGGAATCAGAGTGGACTTGGGCAAATTGACAAGCCACCCGAACTGGACTAGAGTGGCGAGAGTGAGCGAGACACTCCGCTGGCAGTCTGCACTGGATGAGGCCTTGACTAGAAGGTCGTCCAGGTAAGGAATCACTGCCAACCCCTGGAGGTGCAGGACCGCAACCACTGCTGCCATGACCTTGGTGAATACTCGAGGGGCCGTGGCTAGGCCGAAGGGGAGAGCCACGAATTGGAAATGTTCCTCTCCGATTGCAAAGCGTAGCCAACGCTGGTGCGAAACCGCAATAGGAACATGCAGATAGGCATCTCTGATGTCGATGGATGCCAGAAAATCTCCTTGGGTCATTGAGGCAATGACCGATCTCAGAGATTCCATGCGAAAGTGCCGCACCTGAACGTGCTTGTTGAGAAGCTTGAGATCCAGGATGGGCCGGAAGGAACCGTCCTTTTTGGGGACTAGAAAGAGGTTTGAGTAGAAACCGCTGAACCGTTCCCGGGCGGGAACCGGAACAATTACACCGTTGGCCTGCAGGGATGCCACGGCCTAAGAGAAGGCGGCGGCTTTGGAGCAGGGGGGGGCGGACAGAAAAAATCTGTTTGGCGGGCTGGAGGAAAATTCTATCCTGTAGCCGTGGGAGATGATATCCCGCACCCACTGATCGGAGACGTGTTGAAACCACACGTCGCCAAAGTGGGAGAGCCTGCCACCGACCAAGGACGTTGCTGGCGTAGCCAGATAGTCAAGAGGAGGCTGCCTTAGTGGCAGCGGCTCCTCCGGCCTTTTGAGGACGCGGCTTTGCGCGCCAGTTGGGTTTACGATCCTTGGCTGCGGTAGTGGACGAGGTCGAGGGCTTAGAGGCTGACCAGTTAGAGGAACGAAAGGAACGAAAATTCGATTGGTTCCTGCTCTGGACCGGTTTCCTGGCCTTAGTTTGCGGTAAGGAAGTACTCTTTCCGCCAGTAGCTTCCTTAATTATGTCATCCAGCTGTTCTCCAAACAGCCGGGACCCAGCAAAAGGGAGACTCGCAAGGTACTTCTTAGAGGAAGCGTCTGCTTTCCACTCTCGAAGCCACAAGATCCTGCGGATCGCGAGGGAGTTAGCGGAGGCCACCGCCGTGCGGTGAGAAGCTTCCAGGATGGCAGACATGGCGTAGGATGCAAAAGCCGAAGCTTGAGAAGTTAAGGCATCCATCTCAGGAATAGAGTCCCTGGTGAGTGAATGCATCTCCGCCAGAGAGGCAGAGACTGCCTTAAGAGCCCATACTGCCGCAAAAGACGGGGAGAACGAGGCTCCTGCCGCCTCATATACAGACTTGGCCAGAAGGTCAACCTGGCGGTCAGTGGGATTTTTAAGAGAAGTGCCATCAGCCACAGCTACGACTGTGCGGGCTGAGATTCTGGACACCGGAGGGTCCACCTTTGGGGACTGGGCCCATTCCTTAACCACCTCTGGTGGAAAAGGGAAACGGTCATCTGAACTACGCTTCAGAAAGCGTTTGTCAGGACAGGCCCTGGGCTTGTTAACAGTGGTCTGAAAGCTGGAGTGGTTAAAAAACATACTTTTAGCTTTCTTAGGAGAGGTAAACTGGTGAATCTCTACCAGAGAGGTTTGTTCCTCTGACTCTGGTGGGTTGAGGTTCAGAACGGAGTTAATGGACACAATCAAGTCACTAACATCCGCATCACCCTCAGACAATCAATGGGGTACATAGAAGTAGCGTCTGAGCCCACAGTAAACGAATCCCCCTCGCCCTGCACGTCGGCACGTGAATCAGAGCCGTGGGACGAGGGAGGAGAAGGGTCCCTGCGTCTCCGTTTAGGGGGACTGGGACCTAGAACATGCTCTGAGGGCTCCGCAGAGCTCTGAGCAGCAGAGTCACCCTGGGAAGGGGTTTGATGCATGGAAAGCAGTGTCCGGGACAGCTGCCCCATGGAGTCGGCAAAAGACTGGGAAATAGCTTGTGAAAAAGATGCTACCCAAGCCGGGGGCTCAGCCACCGGGGCCGGAGCAGCCGAGGGGACCCCTGAGGAGGCTCCAGGCTGAGACACAACCATATTAGCACAGGCATCACAATGAAGAACCACCTTGTCTTGGGTATGTGCTCGGCTCTGGCAGAATGCGCTTACATGCAGTGCAAAAAGCATACATGTTTGCAGCCATGCTCCGGGTGACAGACATGCTGCTGATGGTGGGGCTCTGCAGCAATAAAACACTCCTGTAGAATGCCTGAAAGTGTATATAAAAAGCCCACAACCAGAGGTTGTGGCTTACCACACCACTCTCTGTGTGCCCTCCGGATTCCACAGCTCCAAGTCCCAGTGAAGCGACAGCTCTCCCAAAACAGCAACAGCTGCAGCTCCCAGCGCCGTCCAGTGTAAGAACGCTGAGAAAATGGCGCTGGGAGGAGGAGGGGAGGCATGTATAAGCCCAGGAGCGGGAAAAACGGAGGGCAGAGAGATCCAGGACGAGATACAGGGGAGGGCACATCTCCCCAGAGAGGAGCGTCCTCCCCTCTGCTGGCCGTGCGGTGGGCGGCGCCGTATGTAAAACATGCAGGGAGCCGAAAACGAAACTAGGCCCAAACTGAACCCGGGGCCTAGATTTCAAAACGTGGCCGAGCAGCAGGCACCTTCGGCGCGGTTCTCAGAGGAAACTCCCAGAACCGGCCGAAATTTACAGTAAAGTTACAACACATACTGTCCCCCAAATAAAAGTACCCGGGACCCCTGAAAAACGTCTCAATACTTAGCTCTTGAGACGCAGGGCCATGTCCCTGGAGAGGGGGGTAAACGCTCCTTCCAGCAGGGACCAGACAGGGCTGCAGATGGAGCCGGCCTCCTGCAAGCAGAGAGGACCCACTTCAAACAGAGCCTCGACAGAGGATGCGAAGGAGCTCGGCATGTGAAGGCTCCAGCCTTATTAAAGTCAACCTTAACAGCACCCCGCAGAGTGGGGCGTGAAGGGACATGCCGGGAGTCCAGACTGGACCCGCTTTTCTTCCAAATCTTTAAAAATAAAAATGAAAAATATCAGAGAATGCAAGTGTGTGTGACCTCCTGAAACACAAAGCATTGAACTGGGTAGATTGTCATCCAGGGGGTGTATATAGCCGGAGGGAGGAGCTACACGTTTGAGTGTAGTACTTTGTGTGTCCTCCGGAGGCAGTAGCTATACACCCATGGTTTGGGTCTCCCATAAGGAACGATAAAGAAATACATTCTACTTGGAAAGAATTTTTTTTTTTCCTTTTATATATGTAAGGGTAATACAATTCTCTAATGCAGGACATTGACGCCTGTAGCTCACTGTTGGTCTGGCTGCCTATCATAGCACAAGTCCAGAATCTGATTATTAATAATAACCAGAGTCTGAGAATTTCTATAGTGTTTTTTTTTCCCCTTTTCCCTATTCAAATTCAGAAGCGTCTGAAGTGTTCCCTAATACACTATCGGGACAAAAGTATCAGTTCCCCTCATCGTAAATCATTCAATTAATTTTTATTTATTTTTTTTTTGTCCCATTACCCAGTGTTCTAAAACCCGGCCACTCGTTATGCAGTCCATCTTTACATATGTGGCAGACGGTTCTTTCTTAAAAAGCTCATTGATACCAGCGCAGTCCTGAAATAGGAGCCACCAGGGTAACAAGTCAGCTGATGACATTTCTTCCTCCTGATTATTGCTAGATCCACCTTACTTTATCTGATGGAAAAGTCTGGGTTTGGTGAATGCAAGAAGAACGTTACCTGCGAGACTGCATTGTGCCTAATGTAAAATGTTGTGGAAGGACTTGTTTTTCCAAGGGTTCTCCATCAACCCTTTAGTTCCACTGAAAGGGAACAACCTGTCAATAGATTTTTATGTATAAACCAAAACTACCACCTTCAGCAGCGCCTGTGCTGCATTCCATAAAAGGTGAATGTTGTCCCAACTCCCCCTATATGCCCCCCAAACAACTTTTGAAAACCTCATGCTGTATGTAAATCTTTCGGTCTGGTCTGATGGGCATCCTTGGTGTGGCTCCTGTGCCTCATCTACGCCTCTTGTTATGATTGCAATGGATGATGCCTCCTGTGTCATCCACATACCTGTGTGAAATCTTGCACCTCTGCAGAGCCATCACCAGCTCGAGCAGGTGCACTTTGCTCTACACTGCTGCGGGCAGAGCCTTATACATAAGTGCGCATGTACGAAACGTCAAGGTCTCGGCGCAGGCACGGGATTTTGCAGCTTTGCGCATGTGCACTTCTGTATTAGCCTCTGCCCACAGCAGGGTAGAGCAAAGGGCACCTACGTTAGCCGGTGATGGCGATTCAATGGAGTCAGATAAGGCGCGGCCGATTCAATGGAGTCAAATAAGGAGCGGGCGATTCAATGCAGTCAAATAAGGCGCGGGCGAGTCAATGGAGTCAGGTAAGGCGCGGGCGATTCAATGGAGTCAGGTAAGGCGCGGGCGATTCAATGGAGTCAGGTAAGGCGCGGGCGATTCAATGGGGTCAGGTAAGGCGCGGGCGATTCAATGGTGTCAGATAAGGCGCGGGCGATTCAATGGTGTCAGATAAGGTGCCCCTCGCCTCCGCGAAATTGCAGTGACACTCCAAGTATCGCTGACCCTGCCTCCTGTGACCCCGCTCCACTAAGCCATATCCGCATTGCAAGACACACCCCTAATATAAGGGTGAAAAAAAAAAGTGCATCTTACAATCTGGAGGTACTTTATAACTTAGAGATGATTAGATAGTGGAATAAATAAAGAGGAGTGAGCAAAAAGGAAGATTTATTTTTAATAACCTCTGTTCCTCTTGTCTGTACCATTATCCTCTATGATACAGTATATAGAGTATAAAAATAAGAAAAAGCATATTTTTATATTTTTTTCACTAGTTCAATATTCTGCACACATCTAATAAAAAGCTATATCTGATTTATTCACACCCTTGCAATTAAAATAGTGCAATGACTAATGGAGCTTATTAGGAGACTTTTTGCATCCATTGAAGCCACTGACTATGTACCCGTTTCGCCAATGTTAGGGGTACAAAGGAGGCGACCGCTCGTACCTGGCTGCCTGCACACTTCATTATTAGCAGCAGAGTAGAAGATATAATCAACAGTGATGGCGGATTTGGAGTGGCAGGTTGTGATCTCAGGCATCCCTGTGTCCGGGAAGTAATGAGAGTACACAGAGGACAGGCTGAAGTGATGATGCAAACTGGACTCCACCCTGCGGAAAACAAACAAGAAAAAAGAAGTACATATTAATTAAAAGGGGAAAGTGATTACAACATGCAAAATTATTACTTTGCTTAAAGGGTGTCAGGGATAGCCCAAAAAAAAAAAATCACAGATTTATGGATGAGGCAATGGCAGCTTTCACTACTAGACAGATTATTAGGTAACGCCCAGTGAACGTATAGTATATACTCAACAGATTCCAGCTCATGGAATATATATTCACACACAACTTAATTCGGTCACTGCAACTTCAAAATAACAAATCGAACTACTAGCGGCTATCATCGTTTTACAGGCCAATTGTATACCCAGGTTGTGTACGGCTTTGGTAATGCGATTTATAGAGCAAGAGGAACAAAGCTATTACATTTTATATATTTAATCAGAAACGTAAAACAGGGTTTATAAAAATGTACAAAAGATGTTACAAAATGGCAACAAAACTATAAAGCATATACAAGAACATAAAATAAAAAGGATAAACAAAAGCGCTTACACTTCTGTGTAGGGTTGTCCCATATTTTTACTGGAGCGCTTCCCTCCAAGAAGAGAATTGTGCCACCCCTGCGATCACAGGTCTATGCTTGACCTGTGATCGCAGGGGTGGCAAAGAAGGGAATTTTGTTTACTTACCGTAAATTCCTTTTCTTCTAGCTCCTATTGGGAGACCCAGACAATTGGGTGTATAGCTTCTGCCTCCGGAGGCCACACAAAGTATTACACTTTAAAAGTGTAACCCCTCCCCTCTGCCTATACACCCTCCCGTGCATCAAGGGCTCCTCAGTTTTGGTGCAAAAGCAGGAAGGAGGAAACTTATAAATTGGTCTAAGGTAAATTCAATCCGAAGGATGTTCGGAGAACTGAAAACCATGAACCAAAAGAACAATTCAACATGAACAACATGTGTACACAAAAGAACAACCAGCCCGAAGGGAACAGGGGCGGGTGCTGGGTCTCCCAATAGGAGCTAGAAGAAAAGGAATTTACGGTAAGTAAACAAAATTCCCTTCTTCTTTGTCGCTCCATTGGGAGACCCAGACAATTGGGACGTCCAAAAGCAGTCCCTGGGTGGGTAAAAGAATACCTCGATAAAAAGAGCCGAAACGACCCTCCTCTTACAGGTGGGCAACCGCCGCCTGAAGGACTCGCCTACCTAGACTGGTGTCTGCCGAAGCATAGGTATGCACCTGATAGTGTTTCGTGAAAGTGTGCAGACTAGACCAGGTAGCTGCCTGACACACCTGCTGAGCCGTAGCCCGGTGCCGCAATGCCCAGGACGCACCCACGGCTCTGGTAGAATGGGCTTTCAGCCCCGAAGGAAGCGGAAGCCCAGAAGAACGGTAGGCTTCAAGAATCGGTTCCTTCATCCACCGAGCCAAGGTTGACTTGGAAGCCTGCGAACCCTTACGCTGGCCAGCGACAAGGACAAAGAGCGCATCTGAACGGCGCAGGGGCGCCGTGCGAGACACGTAGAACCGTAGTGCTCTCACTAGATCTAATGAGTGCAAATCCTTTTCACATTGGTGAATTGGATTAGGGCAAAATGAAGGTAAGGAGATATCCTGATTGAGATGAAAAGGAGATACCACCTTAGGGAGAAATTCCGGAACAGGACGCAGAACCACCTTATCCTGGTGAAAAACCAGGAAGGGGGCCTTGCATGACAAAGCTGCCAGCTCCGACACTCTACGGAGTGATGTAACTGCCACTAGAAATGCCACCTTCTGCGAAAGACGTGATAAAGAGACATCCTGCAGCGGCTCGAAAGGTGGTTTCTGAAGAGCCGTTAGCACCCTGTTAAGATCCCAGGGTTCCAGCGGACGCTTGTAAGGTGGGACTATGTGGCAAACTCCCTGCAGGAACGTGCGGACCTGCGGAAGCCTGGCTAGGCGCTTTTGAAAAAATACGGATAGCGCCGATACTTGTCCCTTAAGAGAACCAAGTGACAAACCCTTGTCCATTCCGGATTGAAGGAATGAAAGAAAAGTGGGTAAGGCAAAAGGCCAGGGAGTAAAACCATTATCAGAACACCAGGATAAGAAGATCCTCCAAGACCTGTAATAGATCTTGGCGGACGTCGGCTTCCTGGCCTGTCTCATGGTGGCAATGACATCCTGAGATAACCCTGAAGACGCTAGGAGCCAGGACTCAATGGCCACACAGTCAGGTTGAGGGCCGCAGAATTCAGATGGAAAAACGGCCCTTGTGACAGCAAGTCTGGGCGGTCTGGAAGCGCCCACGGTTGACCCACCGTGAGATGCCACAGGTCCGGGTACCACGACCGCCTCGGCCAATCTGGGGCGACGAGAATGGCGCGACGGCAGTCGGACCTGATCTTGCGCAACACTCTGGGCAGCATCGCCAGAGGAGGAAATACATAAGGTGGTCGAAACTGCGACCAATCCTGAACTAATGCGTCCGCCGCCAGAGCTCTGTGATCTTGAGACCGTGCCATGAATGCCGGGACTTTGTAGTTGTGCCGTGACGCCATAAGATCGATGTCCGGCGTTCCCCAGCAGCGACAGATCTCTCGAAACACGTCTGGGTGAAGAGACCATTCCCCCGCGTCCATGCCCTGACGACTGAGAAAATCTTCTTCCCAGTTTTCTACGCCCGGGATGTGAACTGCGGAGATGGTGGAGGCTGTGGCTTCCACCCACTGCAGAATCTGTCGGACTTCCTGGAAGGCTTGACGACTGCGAGTGCCGCCTTGGTCGTTCTTGTCGAGGGAAGTCGACCTCCTGTCCCATTTGCGGAGAATGTCCCACTGGAGCGGCCGCAGATGGAATTGCGCGAAGGGCACTGCCTCCATCACTGCCACCATCTTCCCCAGGAAGTGCATGAGGCGCCTTAAGAGGTGTGACTGACCCCGAAGAAGTGATTGCACCCCTGCCTGCAGAGAAAGCTGTTTGTTCAGCGGTAGCTTGACTACCGCTGACTGTGTATGAAACTCCATCCCGAGGTAAGTCAGTGATTGGGTCGGTGTCAACTTGGATTTCGGGAAGTTGATGATCCACCCGAACTGCTGGAGAGTCGCCAGAGCGACGGTAAGGCTGTGTTGACACGCCACCTGAGAAGGTGCCCTCCTCTGGCCTTTCTCCGGCCTGCTGGACGAAGAGGATTGGGGCTTGGCGGAGGGACGAAAGGACCGAAACTTCGATTGTATTTTCCGTTGCTGAGGTCTCTTAGGTTTGGATTGGGGTAAGGAGGAGTCCTTTCCCTTGGATTCCTTAATAATCTCATCCAATCGTTCGCCAAACAATCGGTCGCCAGAAAACTGCAAACCGGTTTAGAACCTCTTGGAAGCCGAGTCTGCCTTCCATTCGCGCAGCCACATGGCCCTGCGGACTGCCACAGAATTAGCGGATGCCACCGCTGTACGGCTAGCAGAGTCTAGGACTGCGTTCATGGCGTAGGAAGAAAAAGCTGACGCCTGAGAAGTCAAAGAGACAACCTGCGGAGCAGAATTACGTGTGACCGCATTAATCTCAGCCAGACAAGCTGAGATAGCTTGGAGTGCCCACACGGCTGAAAAAGCCGGGGCAAAAGACGCGCCCGTGGCATCATAGATGGATTTCACCAGGAGCTCTATCTGCCTGTCAGTGGCATCTTTTAGCGATGAACCATCTGCCACCGAAACCACAGATCTAGCCGCCAATCTAGAGACTGGAGGATCCACCTTGGGACATTGAGCCCAACCCTTAACTACGTCAGAGGGGAAGGGGTAACGTGTGTCAGTGAGGCGCTTAGTAAAGCGCTTGTCCGGAACCGCTCTGGGCTTCTGGACAGCATCTCTGAAGTTAGAGTGATCGAAAAACGCACTCCGTGTACGCTTAGGGAACCGAAACTGGTGTTTCTCTTGCTGAGAAGTCGACTCCTCTATAGGTGGAGGTGGGGGAGATAGATCTAACACCTGGTTGATGGACGAGATAAGGTCATTTACTAAGGGTACCTTCACACTTAGCGATGCAGCAGCGATCCGACCAGCGATCTGACCTGGTCAGGATCGCTGCTGCATCGCTACATGGTCGCTGGTGAGCTGTCAAACAGGCAGATCTCACCAGCGACCAGTGAACAGCCCCCAGCCAGCAGCGACGTGCAAGCGACGCTGCACTTGCACGGAGCCGCCGTCTGGAAGCTGCGGAGACTGGTAACGAAGGTAAACATCGGGTATGGTTACCCGATGTTTACATTAGTTACCAGCGCACACCGCTTAGCTGTGTGTGCAGGGAGCAGGGAGCCGCGCACACTGCTTAGCGCTGGCTCCTTGCTCTCCTAGCTACAGTACACATCGGGTTAATTAACCCGATGTGTACAGCAGCTATATGTGCAGAGAGCCGGAGCCGGCAGCACAGGCAGCGTGAGAGCTGCGGAGGCTGGTAACTAAGGTAAATATCGGGTAACCACCTTGGTTACCCGATGTTTATCTTAGTTACCAGCCTCCGCAGCTGCCAGACGCCGGCTCCTGCTCCCTGCTCGCTTCATTTGTCGCTCTCTCGCTGTCACACACAGCGATCTGTGTGTCACAGCGGGAGAGCGCCTTTGAAGAAAACGAACCAGGGCTGTGTGTAACGAGCAGCGATCTCGCAGCAGGGGCCAGATCGCTGCTCAGTGTCACACACAGCGAGATCGCTAATGAGGTCACTGCTGCGTCACAAAAAGCGTGACTCAGCAGCGATCTCGGCAGCGAGCTCGCTGTGTGTGAAGCACCCCTAAGGCGTCCCCTTCAGGTGTATCAAGATTAAGAGCAACATCAGGGTCAGAGCCTTGAGCTGCGCCATCCGCCTCGTCCTCCAGAGAGTCCTCAAGCTGGGACCCCGAGCAACGTGAAGAAGTCGGGGAAGATTCCCAGCGAGCCCGCTTAGCCGGTCTGGGACTGTGGTCCGGGCAGGAGTCCTCCACGTGAGACCTAGGGCCCAACCTGGGAGCGCGCTGCGGTGCGGACTGAGAGGGGCCTGGAGGCGACGATCCAACAGGGCCCGGGGCCTGTGTAAGGACCGGTCTGGACTGCAAAGCTTCTAGCAGCTTGGCAGACCATTTGTCCATAGACTGAGCCATGGAATGTGAAAGTGATTCAGAGAGTTTCTCTGCAAAAACGGCAAACTCTGTCCCTGCCGCCTGGACAGGGGGAGCAGGTGGGTCTACCTGAGCCGAGGGGTCCACTAGTGACCGAGGCTCCGGCTGAGCAAGCAAAACAGGGGTCGAGCATTGCTCACAGTGAGGGTAGGTGGAACCCGCAGGTAACATAGCACCACAAGAGGTACAGGCCGCAAAAAAACCCTGTGCCTTAGCACCCTTGCTCCTTGTGGACGACATGCTGTTGTCTCCTAGGAGAGTGATCACTGAGGGTATATGGGAAAGGGTAAATAGCCCGACCGAACAGAAGTGTGTATGTATTATATGTATGTATATATATATATATATATATATATATATATATATATATATATATATATATATATATTATAATTATATATATATATATATATATATATATATAATATTATATTATATTATATTATATTATATTATATATATATATATATTTTATTCCGGCACCCTAAGGGGACCAGCACCGGGTGACCGGTGTGGCTTACCGACCGCTAAAAAGCGGAGTGTGTGTCCTCCAGATTCCCTGCTTTAGGCCTCCCAGAGTTGCAGAGCTCTTTCCTTGTAATCCTCCACCGGCAGAATGCCAAAAAAATGGCTGCCGGAGCTCTCTGGGGAGGAGTGGAGCCGTGGGCGGCGCTAGAAAAAGTGCAGGAATCTGGGGTCCCCACAGTGAACAGTGAGGGGGGAGGAAACATGCAGGATGCTCCAGCCCTCACATCCGACGTCAGGTCGGTAATCCCGCCCTTACCCCTGACAGGCAGGCCCGGGGGCGGGAGTTTTGCTACTAGGCCGCAATGAAGCCGGGGACTAAATTTAAGACCGCGGCCGACAAGCAGGCGCGGTCGGCGCGGAAGTCCGCCGGTCTTCACAAATCAGCAGCTGCTGCAGCGTCCGGGAAGAAGGCGCTCCATGCACAGCCCCCATGGGGACACAGAGTACCTTAGCGATGCAGGGCCCGGTCCCTGAGGATGAATAGACTCCTGTCCGGCAGATTCCCACAGGGGCTGCGGAGGGAGCACGGTCCCAGTAAATGGATGACCGGTCAGGATCCCACTTCTCCCAGAGCCGCAAAGGGATGGTGAAGGAGACGGCATGAGGCTCCGGCCTTTGTACCCGCAATGGGTACCTCAACCTTAACAGCACCGCCGACGTAGTGGGGTGAGAAGGGAACATGCCAGGGGCCCCGTGGGGGCTCACTTTTCTTCCAACCGATATAACTAATCTGAGAATGCATGAGTGGATGTGTGCCTCCTTCCACACAAAGCATAAAACTGAGGAGCCCGTGATGCATGGGAGGGTGTATAGGCAGAGGGGAGGGGTTACACTTTTTAAAGTGTAATACTTTGTGTGGCCTCCGGAGGCAGAAGCTATACACCCAATTGTCTGGGTCTCCCAATGGAGCGACAAAGAAATTCTCTTTTTGGAGGGAAGTGCTCCAGTAAAAATATAGGACAACCCTACAGAAAAGTGTAACTTCCAGATTGAACCAGGATCATAATTAGCATTTTATTAACTCAAGTTACTCCCTTGTGGTGACTCATTACAGCACTGGACTTCAAAGAGCTATAGAATGTGTCTTAAGGCTGCTTTACACGCAGCGACATCGCTAGCGATGTCGCTCGTGAAAGGACCCGCCTCCGTCGTTTGTGCGTCACGAGCAAATCACTGCCCGTGGCGCACAATCTCGCTAGGACGCGTAACAAGTACTTACCTTCCTAGCGACGTCGCTGTGGGTAGTGAACAACCTTTTTTTTAAAGGGGAGGTCTGTGCGTCGTTACAGCAACCCGCCAATAGAAGAGGAGGGGGCGGAGCCCAGCCACATTAACGACACGCCCACCTCATTGCCGGAGGACACAGGAACGCTGCTGTTCGTCGTTCCCGGGGTGTCACACGTAGCGATGTGTGCTGCCTCAGGAACGCTGAACAACCTGCGTCCAGAACCAGCAACGACATTTGGGAAATGAACAACGTGTCAACGATCAACGGTTAGGTGAGTATTTTTGATAGTTAGCGGTGGCTCGTAGGTGTCACACGCAACGACTTCGCTAACGAGGCTGGATGTGCGTCACGAATTCCGTGACCCCAACGACATATCGTTAGCGATATCGTTGTGTGTAAAGCCCCCTTTAGTCTAATAAAATTATGAGATTCCCAACTTTTGCGATATCTTTGCCCCTGGAGGTCCCAAGCGGCAGAATTACTGTTATCTTTTCCATCATGATTTTATTTTTTCATAGATAGATGACAATATCTATGCCATCTGTCCTATCTGGCCCATATCGATTTGGCAGAATTCCGACCACCGCCCAGTAACGCAAAACCACGCTTTGCATTCACCATTTCATCAAGGTTTCTGAAAATTTGACTTTCCTATCTAGTATATTGACAGTTCATAAAACCTCAATTCCTAATTTCTATAATGCAGACAAAGGATTTTACGTTATTTTGTACAAGTTGATATCCTTATCTCTACCAGTCGTAAATCTGCCCTGCTCCATATTCTTGTGCATTCAAGCTGAGGCGGTGTTCACATCTGCTATCCATTTGAGTTCTGTTTCCCAAAGAAGGGGGTCAGCTGCATATGGGTCAAGTGAAGTGTTAGATTACAGGCTCTCTTTCCTATTTCTTTTATTCAATGTTTGGGAGGTGTAGGTGTGTGTGTGTGTGTGTGTGTGTGTGGGGTATATGTCCCCTTATCCAGAGACCAAAGTGATGTCTTGCGGATTTTATAATTATTTCTCTATTATTATAGCGCCATTTATTCCATGGCGCTTGTAAAGTGAAGAGGGTATACATAAAAAAAAGTACAACAATCATTAAACAGTACAAAACAAAATGGTATTGGAGGAAAGAGGACCCTGCCCACGATGGCTCAAAGTCTACAGGGGATGGGTGATGGTACAATAGGTGGGGACAGTGCTTTTTGAACAGTGGTCTACTGGACTGAGGGCTATTGTAGGTTGTAGGCTTGTTGGAAGAGGTGGGTCTTGAGGTTCCTCTTGAAGCTTTTCACAGTAGTGGAGAGTCTGATATGCTGAGGTAGAGCGTTCCAGAGTATGGGGGAGGCACGAGAGAAATCTTGTATGCGATTGTGGGAAGAGGAGATAAGAGAGGAGTAGAGAAGGAGATCTTGTGAGGATCAGAGGTTGCGTGCAGGTAGGTACCGGGAGACTAGGCCACAGATGTAGGGAGGAGACAGGTTGCGGGTGGGTTTGTAGGTCATGGCTAATGTTTTGAACTGGAGTCTTTGGGCAATGGGAAGCCAGTGAAGGGATTGGCAGAGTGGCGAGGCTGGGAAATAGCGAGTGGAGAGGAGGATTAGTCGGGCCGCATTGTTTAGGATAGATTGGAGGGGTGCAAGAGTGTTGAAAGGGAGGCCAGAGAGCAGGAGGTTGCAGTAGTCGAGGCGGGAGATGATGAGGGCATGAACTAATGTTTTGAACTGGAGTCTTTGGGCGATGGGAAGCCAATGAAGGGATTGGCAGAGTGGCGAGGCTGGGAAATAGCGAGGAAAGAGGTGGATTAGTCGGGCTGCAGAGTTTAGGATAGATTGGAGGGGTGCAAGAGTGTTAGAAGGGAGGCAACAGAGCAGGAGGTTGCAGTAGTTGAGGCGAAACATGATGAGGGCATGTAATAATGTTTTTGCTGATTTTTGGTTATGGAAAGCATGTATGACAAAGCTATTCCCATTCCAGTTATTCATGTAAAGAGTCTGAAATGGAAATACCCTTTACAGCTGTCTGTCCCTTAGATTATCCATCACATTAGCAGGATTAAAGTTAAAAGGATAAGTTATGACTGTAGGATCAGACTACACGGGGCTTGTAGTCTGTTACCATAGCAACACAGATTTAAAAAGAATCTGTACACACAAAAGTACACAGCGAGAATAGACTGTTCCGTTTTCACCGAAAATACCTTTTATCAGATTCTGCAGTCCAGTCATCTGTCTTCTCCTTGGTTTCTTCTTCCAAACTTCTCTCTGACAAGTAAAGATATAGAACGTTAACCTGCGGCACAAACAGCGGACACGGTGCGAAACTGCTGCAACCCAACCTAACATCACTAACATCAATAACACATCAATAACAGTGTATTCAGCCGGGTATGGTAAAACAAAAATTAGAGACGAATTGGGATTGTCAGTCCCGATTCCTGATACAAACTTGAAAGCATTGACCATTCTCCTAAGGCACTATGCGCACTGGAAAACGGAATTTTCTTAAGAAAATTCCGCAGGGTCTTAAAGATTACCGCACCCGCGGTAAAAAAACGCGGCAAACCGCACCCGAAAACTGCATGTGGTTTGCCGCGGTTTTACCGTGGTATTGCCGCGTGCGGGTTGGTACATGTGCTTTAATGCATTCCATGCAAAAAAGCACATTGAAAAGAAAAAAAAAGGTAATTTCCTTCTGAGATAGAGTAGATAGATAAGAAGGGAATTTTGTTTACTTACCGTAAATTCCTTTTCTTCTAGCTCCAATTGGGAGACCCAGACAATTGGGTGTATAGCTATTGCCTCCGGAGGCCACACAAAGTATTACACTTAAAAGTGTAAGGCCCCTCCCCTTCTGGCTATACACCCCCAGTGGGATCACTGGCTCACCAGTTTTAGTGCCAAAGCAAGAAGGAGGAAAGCCAATAACTGGTTTAAAGACCAATTCAATCCGAGGAAACATCGGAGAACTGAACCATACCACATGAACAACATGTATACCCGAAAAAACAGAAAAACCCCGAGAAAACAGGGCGGGTGCTGGGTCTCCCAATTGGAGCTAGAAGAAAAGGAATTTACGGTAAGTAAACAAAATTCCCTTCTTCTTTTTCGCTCCTAATTGGGAGACCCAGACAATTGGGACGTCCAAAAGCAGTCCCTGGGTGGGTAAAAGAATACCTCGTGATAGGGCCGTCAAACAGCCCTTTCCTACAGGTGGGCAATCGCCGCCTGAAGGACTTATCTACCTAGGCTGGCGTCTGCCGAAGCGTAGGTATGCACCTGAAAATGCTTGGTAAAAGTATGCAGACTCAATCAGGTAGGTGCCTGACACACCTGCTGAGCCGTAGCCTGGTGCCGTAATGCCTAGGATGCACCCACGGCTCTGGTAGAATGGGCCTTCAGCCTTGAGAGAACCAGAAGCCCAGTAGAACTGTAGGTTTCAAGAATTGGTTCCTCGATCCCCCGAGCCAGGGTGGATTCAGAAGCTTGCGACTGTTTACGCCGACCAGCGACAAGGACAAAGAGTGCATCCGGGTGGCGCAGGAGCGCCATGCGGGAAGTAGAACCTGAGTGCTCTCACCAGAACCAACAGATGCAATCCTTCTGAAATTGATGGACTGGACGAGGACACAAAGAAGGTGAGGTGATATCCTGATTGATATGAAAGTGGGATACCACCTTAGGTAGAAATTCCGGAATCGGACGCAGAACTACCCTGTCCTGGTGAAGGACCAGGAAGGGAGATTTGTATGAGAGCGTTGCTAGCTCGGAAACTCTCCTAAGAGACGAGACCGTTACTAGAAGGCCACTTCCCGAGAAAAGCGGGAAGGGAGACCTCTTTCAAAGGCTCGAAAGGCGGCATCTGGAGAGCAATTAGAACCTTGTTCAGATCCCAGGGCTCTAACGGCCGCCTGTACGGAGTGCTGAGAAGACAAACTCCCAGTAGGAACGTGCGTACCTGAGGAAGTCGTTTCTGAAAAAATACAGATAGCGCTGAGACTTGTCCCTAAAGGGAACTGAGCGACAACCCTTTTTCCAACCTAGATTGCAGGAAGGAAGGAAACATAGACGATGCAACCGGCCAGGGAGAAACACCCTGCGCCGAGCACCGAGATAAGAATATCTTCCACGTCCTGTGGTCAATCTTGGCGGACGTTGGTATGCTAGCCTGTCTCATGGTGGCAACCACGTCCTGAGGTAATCCTGACGACACTAGGTTCCAGGACTCAAAGCCACACCATCAGGTTGAGGGCCGTAGAATTCAAATGGAAGAATGGCCCTTGAGACAGCCAGTCTGATTGGTCTGGTAGTGCCCCCGGTTAGCCTACCGTGAGGCACCACAGAACCGGGAACCACAACATCCTCGGCCAATCTGTAGCGACGAGGATGGCGCGGCCGCAGTCGGTCCTGATCTAACGCAGCACTCTGGGCAACAATGCCAGAGGTGGCACATAAGGTAGCTGGAACTGCGACCAATGCTGAACTAAGGCGTCTGCCGCCAGAGCTCGATGATTGTGAAACCGTGCCATGAAGCTGGCCCATTGTTGTTGTGCCGTGACGCCATTAGATCGACGTCCGGCCTCTGTCAGCGGCGCCAGATCTCCTGAAACCCGTCCGGGTGAAGAGACCATACCCTTTCGGTCACACCCCGGCGACTTAGGAAGTCAGCTTCCTAGTTTTCCACGCCTGGGATGTGAACTGTGGATATGGTGGATGCCGTGTCTTCCACCCACATCAGAACCTGCCGGACTTCCTGGAAGGCTTGCCGGTTGCGCATTCTTCCTTGGTGGTTGATGTATGCCACCGCTGTGGAGTTGTCCGACTGAAGTCGGATTTGCTTGCTTTCCAGCTGCTGTTGGAAGGTTTGTAGGGCAAGATACACTGCTCTGTGTTCAAGAACATAGATCTGAAGGGTGGACTCTTGCTGAGTCCCCGTACCCTGAGCGCTGTGGTGGAGAAAAACTGCTCCCCACCCTGATAGACTCGCGTCTGTCGTAACTATCGCCCAGGATGGGGATAGGAAGGACCTTCTTTTTGACCATGAGGTGGGAAGAAGCCACCACCGTAGAGATTCCTTGGCCGCCTGAGAAAGAAAGACGACTCTGTTGAGGGAGGTCGACTCCCCGTCCCATTGGCGGAGAATGTCACATTGTAGTGGACGCAGATGAAACTGCGCGAGAAGAACTGCCTCCATTGCTACCATCTTACGTAGGAAGTGCATGAGGCGTCTTAATGTGTGCGACTGGTTCTTAAAGAAGAGATTGCAGCCCGTAGTGAATGCTGTTTGTCTAGCGGAAGCTTCACTATCGCTGAGAGAGTATGAAACTCTATGCCTAGATATGTTAGCGATAGGGTCGGAGTCGGATCTGACTTTAAAAAGTTGATGATCCACCCAAAACTCTAGAGAGTCTCCAGCGCAACGTTCGGGCAGTGTTGGCATGTTTCCTAAGAGAGTGCCTTGACAAGTAGATCGTCTAAATATGGGATCACAGAGTGACCCTGAGAGTGCAGGACTGTGACTACTGCTGCCCTGACCTTGGCGAAGACCAGTGGGACTGTCGCTAGCCGGAAGGTAGAGCTACGAACAGAAGGTGTTCGTCTCCTATAACGAAGCGTAGAAACGCTAGTGCTCTGGATCAATCGGCACGTGTGGATAAGCATCCTTGATGCCTAATGATGCTAGGAAATCTCCTTGGGACATTGAGGCTATGACATGGCGGAGGGATTCCATCCGGAACCGCCTGGTGTCCACGAGCTTGCTGAGCAGTTTTAGATCCAGAACGGGACGGAACGGCCCGTTCTTATAGGCACCGCAAATAATTTGGGGTAAAAACCGTGACCTTGTTCCTGAAGAGGAACGGGGGTCATCACTCTTTCTGCCTATAGAGTGCACCCTGTTTGCAGAAGAGCAGCGGCTCGGTCGGGAGGTGGAGAAATTCTGAAGAATCGAGTTGGAGGACGAGAAGTGAGCTCTATCCTGTACCCGTGAGATAGAATGTCTCACAACCGACGGTCATTGACCTATGGCAGCTAAATATCGCCAAGGCGGGAGAGCCTGCTACCGACCGAGGATGCGGAGAGAGGAGGCCGCAAGTCATGAGGAAGCCGCCTTGGAAGCGGGTTTTCAGACTGTCTCTTTTTTGGGCGTGACTGAGCCCGCCAAGAATCTGAGCTCCTCTGATCCTTTTGAGTCCACATTGGACGAGGAAAAATGGGACCTGCCCGAGCCTCGAAAAGACCGAAACCCCGACTGCCTCCTGTGTCCGGGCTGAGGAAAGGATGAATCCTTACCCCTGGACTGTTTAATGGTTACATCCAAACGCTCACCAAACAGTCGGTCAGCAGAAAAAGGCAACTGGTTAAGCACCCTTTTTTGGAAGCAGAATCTGCCTTCCATTCACTTAACGAGCAGACCAGGCTCTGCTTAAAAACACGGAGTAGCGGAGGCTACTGCCGCACGGTTCGCAGAGTCTAGGGCAACCTGAATCGCGTAAGAAACAAATGCAGACATTTGAGAGGTTAAGGATGCCACCTGCGGCACAGATGTACGTGTAACCGTGTCAATCTGTGTAAGACAAGCTGAAATAGCTTGGAATGCCTCAAGGGTGAGAATGCTGGAGCCAACGGTGCGCCGACAGCCTCATAGATGGATTTAGACCAGAGATCCATCTGTCTGTCAGTGGCATCTTTAAGTGCAGCTCCATCTCCCACTGCAACTATGGATCTAGCTACAAGCCTGGAGATTGGAGGATGCCGCTTGGGACACTGGGTCCAGTCCTTGACCACGTCAGGGGGCAGGGATAACGTGTATCCTAAGCCGTTTGGAGAAGCGCATATCTGGATAAGTGTGGTGTTCCTGGACTGCCTCTCTGAAGGCAGAGTGGTCCAGAAAAATACGTGAAGCTGACTCCTCCACTGGAGGGGCTGGGTGAAAAATAACCAACATTCTATTGATGGACGCTATAAGATTATTCACTATGGCGTCACCATTAGGTGTATCCAGATTGAGAGCGGTCTCAGGATCAGAATCCTGAGCCGCTACTTCCGCCTCAGTACACAGAGAGTCCTTCTGCTAGGACCCTGATGAAACCGAGGGCCGCTCATAGTGAGCCCGCTTAGGCTGTCTGGGACTGACGTCTGTGCAGAGCCGTGACTCTGGGATGCATGTGACATTCCCGGAGCTGTTAGTTGTTCACACTGAGGGGGGCCATGGATCAATGATTCAACAGTGCCCATGTTGTGAGAGACATGTCCGGACTGCTAGGCTTCTAGTATCATAGCCATAGTCTCAGAAAATCTGTCAGTAAATACTGCAGACACCGTCCTCATCCTCTGGCCATTAGCAGAGACTCCGGCTGAGTTGGATACAATGGGAGTCTATGTAACCTGCCGGCCGTATAGCCGTACATGCTGTACCGGCTGCATAGAAAAACATGTGGTTCTGCACCTTTGTTTTACACAGAGAATATGCTGATAACTCCTCCGCACAATCCAGGAGGGTATATACAACGTGCGACCAAACAGTGCAATGTATATAGTACAAGCATATCTATAAGTGCACTTCTGCACTAGTGGGGTTAGCACCACAGGTGCTGCTTAACGCCTGTTACAGCGATTGTGTGACTATCAGAATGCCAGGGTCTTCCACACTTGTCTCTGTATCGTACAGAAACTGACACTAATGGCTGCCGGCGTCCTGTATAGAGAAGGAAGCCGTGGGCGTGCCTGAGAAAGTGCGGGAATCCGGTTTCACAGTGCACACAGTGAGAGGGGTGGAGTATGCAAAACATACTCCAGCTCTCAGCGCTGCCGTGCTGTGCAGCGTCACGCCCCTACCCTGACTGTCAGGCCTGTGGGCGGTAACGAAGTGAGACTAGGCCCAGAAGCCGGGGACTCGAGTTAATAAGCGCGGCCGGCATATCAGTGCTGGCCGGCGCGGAAGTCCCCGGCGCACCACAAATCCCAGCGGCGCCTTCAATAAAAACGGCAGCGGCGGTTAGCGCGGTAGTCACCCAATACACTAACACACCCAGCAACGCTGTGGTGTGCGATGGCACTAGTGCGGACAGCGCCGCTGTCCCTGGCGCACTAACACACCCAGCAGTGCTGCCGTGTGTCTGCGCGGTCCCCACAGGGACACCGAGTACCTCCATGTAGCAGGGCCATGTCCCTGAAGATACTCCGCTCCATGTCCAGCAGATACCAGGGGCTGTGGATGGAGCACGGTCTCTGTGCCTGGAGACCGATAGAATCCCACTTCACCCAGAGCCCTGTAAAAAGGGATGGGGAAGGAAGCAGCATGTGGGCTCCAGCCTCCGTACCCGCAATGGGTACCTCAACCTTAACAAACACCTCCGACATGAAGTGGGGTGAGAAGGGAGCATGCTGGGAGCCCTGTATGGGCCCTCTTTTCTTCCATCCGACATAGTCAGCAGCTGCTGCTGACTAAACAGTGGAGCTATGCGTGGATGTGTTGCCTCCTTCGCACAAAGCACAAAACTGGTGAGCCAGTGATCCCACTGGGGGTGTATAGCCAGAAGGGGAGGGGCCTTACACTTTTAAGTGTAATACTTTGTGTGGCCTCCGGAGGCAATAGCTATACACCCAATTGTCTGGGTCTCCCAATTAGGAGCGAAAAAGAAATAGACAGATAGAGGAATAGATAGATAGATAGAGGTATAGATAGATAGAGGTATAGATAGAGTCCCTGTGAGCACACGCTGCATTTCTCCCGAGCGGTAATGTGAGTTCACATTACCGGCCGTGGGAAATGCCCTGTGGTTACCTCTGCAGGCTCGTTGCGAGGCTGCATTCAGCAGCGTGTCACTCGCTTCTGGATGCAAGCATCGCAGGACGTGGATTACGCCGGAGCTGTGGATTACGCCAGAGCTGTGGTTTACGCCGGAGCTGTGGTTTACGCCGGAGCTGTGGTTTACGCCGGAGC
Source organism: Anomaloglossus baeobatrachus (assembly GCF_048569485.1). Taxonomy (NCBI): domain Eukaryota; kingdom Metazoa; phylum Chordata; class Amphibia; order Anura; family Aromobatidae; genus Anomaloglossus; species Anomaloglossus baeobatrachus. The sequence goes on along the minus strand of NC_134355.1, from coordinate 42,162,524 downwards.
TGTGGTTTACGCCGGAGCTGTGGTTTACGCCGGAGCTGTGGTTTACGCCGGAGCTGTGGTTTACGCCGGAGCTGTGGTTTACGCCGGAGCTGTGTTTCGGGGGGGGGGGGGGGGGGGGGTTAATAAACGGGTGAAAGAGGAGGCTTTTTTGTGTTTTATTTAAAATAAAGGATTTTTCGGTGTGTGTTTATTCACTTTACTTACGGGTTGATCATGTCAGCTGTCTCATAGGCGCTGCCATGATCAAGCCTGGAGTTAATGGCGCATATGTGCTGCCATTAACTCGTTATTACCTGGATAGCCACCGCATCACGGCATCTGGAAGAGCCGATGACACTCCGGGACTGTCGCATAATGCATGCGACAGTCCCGGAGCAGCTGCGGCTGATATTCTCAGCTGCAGGAGGAAGGGGGACATTAACCCTGCCCCCTGTCATCCCCAGCCTGAGAATACCGGGTCGCCGCTGTGTACTTACCTCGGCTGGAAGGTAAAAATACGGCGGAGCCCACGTGTTTTTTTTTCTATATTTCCGTTTGATTTGTATGTGTAGTCTATATGTCTATGTGTGAGTGTGTGTGTGTTCTATGTCTGTGATGTGTGTGTGTCTGCTCCGCTTCCTCTTCCTGTAATGACATCACTTCCCTGTGGGATTTCACGATAGCATTGCAGTCAATGGAGTGAAATCCCGCAGGGACCTGCGGAAAAGAAGTGACATGCAAGTGTTTTTGCTGTGGGAATCCCGCAGCAAAACATGCAGCTGTCAAATTCCGCATAGTGCGCACAGCATTTTTTTTTCCCATAGGTTTTGCTGGTGATTCACTGCAGAGATGTTATGAACATTTTCTGCAGTGAAACATGCAGCAAAACCGCAGGAAATCCACGGGAAAAAACGGTAAGTGCGCACAGGGCCTAAACAGTTTTAAGAATGAAGGAATCAGAATTTGTAAAAGAGAGAGAATGCGTATTATTCGGCCGTCATCCGCCACATCGTACCTGGCCGCTCCTGGACCTTTTCTGGAGGTTCATACACGCATTTCTGGTTGATGCCCAGGCTTTGTGGCCATATTGGGATTGATAAAATCCTTTGTCCTCTGGGGTACTTCTCTTGGCCCGATACCTGCACAAAATGATTGCAGCAGTTTTACCTTCATGTTGTAATTAGTCTCCACTGGGAAGAAGGGTTCTGCTGCAAGCAGCCTCTCAGCCAAAAAAAAAAAAGACGGTCTGTGTATTTATACATTTAGAGGAATACCTTCGTTAGTTTGACCCCTCCACTTCTCAAAGCATGTACTGCCAGTATAATGTTTTCTACATGACTGGGGTTGTCCGAGATTAAGATATTGATGAATATTGATGATATTGATGAATATTGATGATCCTATGAATAGGTCATCAATATCAGATCAGTGTGGATCAGACTCCTGGCACCACCATCAATCACTGTTACCATCGGCTGCAAGACCTGACGTCCACAGTGTACCGCACTGTTCTTGGGTGCAGCAGCTCAGCTCCTATTGAAGTAAATAGGAGCTGAAGTCGAATGGATAATTTACTAGAATAAAGAGGACATCACTGTCCCAGGTGTTTCAGACAACTGGCTGCAGCAGGAACCTCCCCCCTCTGTCCTGTCCGCATTACAACTAAATAATCATGAGGCTCTTTTTAAGGCCTAAAACACACGGCATGAAAATCGGTGCGAGTGGAATGCGATAAAACATCGCATTCCACTTCGACCAATATTAGCCTGTGTGTCAGCGCACATGAGCAATTATTTTCTCAGCCGTAATCGGCCCGAGAAAACAATCGCAGCATGCTGCTATTATAATGCGATCATTGTTTCGCTCGCACCCATTCAGATCTATGGGCAAGAGAAAAATCGCACTGCACTCGCAGAACACCAGTGTACCGCAAGTGCAAAGCGAGAATGGCAATAGCCGGCTACGAAGGAGAGCGGGACATAAATCCCTCCCCTCCCCTCCTCAGTGCTGGCCCTCTCCTCCTCAGCGCCGCCCTGCCCCCCGCAGTTGAGGTCCGATCGCATGATCGGACCTCAGTTACAGTGACACTCGCATGACACTCAGCTCCTGCTGTGCTGCCAGCGTGAGCCGAGTGTCATGCGAGGATCGCACTAGTCCCCTTGTGGCCCCGGCCTTAACCACACACTCCTGTTCCATTTTCAGTTAAAGGCCCATCAGATCAGAAACCTCTATATTCGCTGCAGAACTTCTACTATATACACTATTTAATGTCCGCTCTTGGGAACTCAGCGCACATTGAAATGAAAAGGCGCAAAGTCTTGGCAACAGCCGATAGGTCATTAATGCTCTCAGCATCTCCACCAATCATAAGTATAGGTTATCAATATGTTAGGTCATGGGCAACCCCTTTAATATTGAAGTGCTTTGAGTTTTATCACCTACCAGAATGTCCTGATTATCACTATCTTGTGTGTCGCTATAAGACAACTGGCTGCAGCAGGAACCTCCCCCCTTCATCCTGTCCATACTGGGGCTAAATGATTATTAGGCTCTGCCCCTTGTTTAATCCACAGCCCTCAATTAGCAGGAGGTTATCCTCTGTTTTCTGCAGGATTTCTAAAAGACTGACTGTTTCCGAAACGTGCATAACATCCTGCAGACTGACAGATTAGGATTTTTTCCCATAATGAATCATTTTAAGGTTTAATATCTCTTTAGCGTATAAGAAGTAAGTGGCCAGTAGATTTGGTACACATTTATCTGCACGTCCCACTCAATCAGCCACGACAGTGGTCTATGGGCGCTGCGCGGGAACAGGAGACCCGCTTCATACTCAACGGTATCCGCAGCTCTTCTTTTCAGTAGCCGGCCTGGCATGAGGTCACGTTATGCAGCAACAAACCAGCTCACTAATCAAAAGGAAAAGCCGCGGATGTTGGCTGGTAACTGGCGGTAGACGGTACTCCTGCCACCATAGACCACTGTACACCAACTCTAGTAGGCAGCCAATGAGGGGTTTATGTTGGATCAGGTGATTATTACCTTCCCGATGGTCATCCCCTCATAGTGAAGCCTCCCGGTCTTTATAAAATGATGGAGCGGTGACCCCGGCACAGAGTTGAAATCACCGCATAAGACAATGGGGCAGAACCTCCCGTCTTGTATCTGGGCGACCTCCGTAATCTCCGCCAGGAGAATGGCCAGCTGGGTCAGCTTGATGTCGCCCCTCCGGGGGTTGTACAAGAGGTGGGTGTTGGCCACACAGATCATCGGGATGTCTCTTCCCCACCGGGTTTTAGGTTGTAACATCAGCACCAAACCGATGTTGTCTCGGTCCAGAAGGGCGATGTTTTGTCGGAAATATTCCACCGGCTTCACCAGACTCAAGTGAAATCGATTTGTTTTGAAGCAAATGGCGCAGCCGTCGGGTTTACTGCCGGTGCGGGCCTTGTACGCGCACATGTACCCTACAACGTGGGAAAAGACGTAATATTAGAAACACAGAAAAGAATACACAGTCCTAAAGACCGCGCACAATGCACAGCCAATAGAGGATCATACACCGCTTCATAGCAAGAGGCCCGACAGAAATATAAAACATTGTTAAGATGAACGCGAAAGACAGTGAATTATATGTTAAAGAGTAAGTAAACAGTTTTTGTTTTTTTTTAACATTACAATCACTTATAGATCAGTGGAGGTCCCAAGACCCCCTACAGATGGCTTAAAGAGGGCCAACCACCAGGATTTTCCTATATAAACTAAATCCAGTGCTATACTGGCGCTATCATGCTGATTCTATACATACCTTTAGTTGTGAGATCGGATGTATAGTTTCTGAAATACAGGCAAGTAAAGATTGTGAAATACACCATTACTTGATTGATAGCAGCTACAGAATATCTAATAGGTGGGTTGGGTTTTGCTAGTTATTCCTGCCCATGTCTGCTGCCTGTCCTTCCTCCCCCCTGTCCTCCTTCCTTCCTCTCCCTGTAATAACAGACGGGCGGGAATAACTAGCAAAACCCAACCCACTTATTAGATATTCTGCAGCACTTATCAATCAAATAAAAGTGCATTTCACAAACCTTACTTTCCTATATTTCAGAAACTATACATCCGATCTCACAACTAAAGGTATATATAGAATCAGCATGATAGCACCAGTATAGCACTGGCTTTAGGTTATATACGAAAATCCTAGTGGCTGGTCCTCTTTAATTAGACCCTCAAAGAGTGGGCAACTCTGAAGAAGAGTGAACGGAAACAAGTTCAATGTTTAGTTACTCTTTAAACATTTGACTCATTATCTAGGTTAAAAAAATGCAAATAACCTCTTCAAAAAGTAAAGGAAATCTAGTGCCACCTACTGAAAATAGCAATACTAAAAGTCCTGGTTATCCCGGGCCTTGACATTGGATAAGCCAAATAAAAACTCCTTTTGCAGACATGTTTTTGGGGTCTTGTCCCTCTTCAGCTCAAAGCAGAAGAACTGATTTGCTGGGTACAAAGTCTAACAGGAAGTTTAAGGCTATGTGCGCACGGTGCGTTTTTAATGCATTTTTGGTGCAGTTTTTTGCCCAAATCCGCAAGTCTCTCTTAATGCCAGCAAAGTCAATGAGAAACCTTATTTTTTACTTGCAGATTTGGTCTAGAAAATAATCTGCAGCAAGTCCATTGTTAGCCTATATGTTCACACAGGGCTTTTTTGGCAAGTTTTTGGTGAGTTTTTTTAGCTGCAGATTTGCCTTGGTTTTATGCAAATCCATGCTAATAAAACGCTGCTTTTTACAGTCCCAGCGAAGTCAATGAAATCTCATATACACACACCAGGTTTTTTTTTCCCTGACTGTTGCAAATACCTGTGTTTTTGGTCAGGTTTTTAAAGAATGAGCATGTCAATTCTTTGCTGCAGATTTGCTGCGTTTTTTTCATTGATACAACCCAATATGAAAAAACCCCCCCAAAAAACATAAAACATCAAATCCGCAGCAAAAACGCCACTAAAAACGCATGAAAAACGCACCAAAAACGCAGATGACTCAAAGGAGAATTCCTGCCACAAGATCAGGTTTTGGTCAGGAAGGGGGGGGGGGGGGGGGAGCTTACCTAAAATGCCTTGTGGGAACATAGCCTTAATGCATTTTTCATCAGTTTTGTAGCCCTTTCACCCATTGACTTTATAAAACAAAACAAAAAAAAAAACGCACCAACAAGCATGCGTTTTTTGGTGTGTTTCTGTCAGAAGGTGCAGATTTCATGCATAAAACTTTCGGCAGCATGCGCACATAACCTAAGGGGTTGTGGAAAGTGCCATGTCAGGGTAAACACCTTTAAGTTGTTGCTCTCCCGCTGTGAAGCGCACATCGCTGTGTGTGACAGCGACAGAGCAACAACTAAATGTGCAGTGAGCAGGGAGCCGGCTTCTGCGGACGCTGGTAACCACGGTAAACATCGGGTAACCAAGCAAAGTGCTTTGCTTGGTTACCCGATATTTACCGTGGTTACCAGCGTCTGCCGCTCTCAGGCTGCCAGTGCCACCTCCCTGCACACGTAGCCAGACTACACATCGGGTAAATAAGCACAGGTTTGCTTATTAACCCGATATGTACTCTGACTAGGAGTGCAGGGAGCCAGCGCTAAGCGGTGTGCGCTGGTAACCAAAGTAAATATCGGGTAACCAAGCGAAGCATTTTGCTTGGTCACCCAATATTTACCTTAGTTACCAAGCGCAGCATCGCTTCCACGCGTCGCTGCTGGCTGGTCACTGGTGAGATCTGCCTGTTTGACAGCTCACCAGCAACCCGTGTAGCAACGGTGCAGCAATCCCTGCCAGGTCAGGTTGCTGGTGGGATCGCTGGAGCGTCGCTTAGTGTGACGGTACCTTTAAAAGAAAAGAAAAAAAAAAAAACACAACAAAAAACAAAGCCGAATACTATAATCTTTACAAAAGTAGTTAACACAGGATACACCATTCACAATAGGTGATGTTAAAGCTCACATCCTCCTCCCTCCTGTACAATGACCAATAACAACTCTATATACAGCAGTTAACAGGATTATCCACAATTCACAATAAGTGATATCAAAGCTCACCTCCTCCCCTTATACAATGACCTTTGCTCAAATCAGGGCTTACCCATTAAAAACACTTCTATAGACATCAAAGACGCACAGCCTGCCTACGAGTCTAAAATTAGGTTTAGTGGCCTGTGTTAAACTCTCAAGACTTCTCCATGTTTTTTTTTAATATACTGATATGGAAAAAAAAAAAAAACCAACAACATTACCAAAGAAGATTGAAAAATACATTTAACAAAAAAAAATAAAAAAATGGAGTCATGTAATAGGCCATTTCCTTAAGACACATTCACTTTAAACAGTGGATAAGTCCCAATTACAAAAGAAAGGTTCCCTCCTGAACGTATAGAAAGATTTCACCTCTGCTTTAGAAATTAAAGGGGTTATGCAAATTGAAAATAATGGTTGGCTCTTTATGGTACAGAACGTGTCACCATTGTCCATGGTCACATCTGGTATTAAACTTTTGCCTAAAGGCCCCGTTACACGCAACAACGTATCTAACGATATATCGCCGGGGTCCCGGATTCCGTGAATCCGGCATCGTTAGCGACGTCGTTGCATGTGACAGCAACAAGCGGCTGTTAACGATGGAAAATACTCACCAAATAGTCCATCGTTGACACGTCGTTCATTTTCAAAATATCGTTGATTGTTGAGCACGCAGGTTGTTCGTCGTTCCTGCGGCAGCACACATCGCTACGTGTGACACCTTGGGAACGACTAACTACAGCTTACCTGTGGCCGCCGGCAATGCGGAAGGAAGGAGGTGGGCGGGATGTTACGCCCGCTCATCTCCGCCCCTCCGCTTCTATTGGGCGACCGCTTAGTGACGCCGCACGAACTGCCCCCTTAGAAAGGAGGCGGTTCGCCGGACACAGCAACGTTGTAGGGCAGGTAAGTCCGTGTGACGGGGCCTAGCGATCTTGTGCGCCACGGGCAGCAATGTGCCAGTGACACACAATTGACGGGGGCGGGTTCGCTCGCTAGCTGCAATATGTACGGGTTCAGGGTACGGTTCCACTTGCGCACCACATCTGCTGCCAGATCAAAGGAAGTGATATACTAATGACCTTCTGCTGCGAGCGTCAGTGACTGTGATGCAATCATATCATAGCTGTGGAGGAGGGGGAGGGAGCACTTTCTCCCATCTCTTCCGCTGCCTGTATCTTCGTACAACGCACTGCACTCGGATGACATGCGAGTATAGTGCGATGTTTCATACGCTCCTATAGACTTGTATGGGGGGGCGGTGTGTTTGAGCCGAGACTCGATGCCAAACACGGCATGCTGCGAGTCATTCCGCATGTTGCTATGGCATGACAAATCATTTGCAGATGGACACTGCCCCATAGTTTTGCACTAGAGAGCAATCTGATGTTTTATCGAATTGCACTCGTCCGTGCAAAACGCAAGCCTCGTCCAATGAAAACTGAAGATTCTATGAGTGTCATCCGTGTTTTTCACGTTTCGCACTTGTACCTAAAATAGTGAATGGGGCCCGTTCCCATGTCCGGGACTCCTCACAGGCCATAGAATATTGTGGAGACATGTCTTATCAATCCTAGTGTTTGATCAAAATATCAGCAATGGAAGTCTAAAGTCTATGGGTCCATAAGATTTAAAAAAAAAAAAAAAAAAAAAATAAATAAATTCAAAAAACAGGAGTCGGATGCCATCCTAGTGCTGCTCATTTTTCACTGACTGCTAGATAGAAGATGAACGAAACCCGCACTGATTTTGTTATACGACACAGGCTGCAAACAACAGTGACATTGTTTCTGCTATCCTTCCTTTTCCAATCTCATAAAAGACTTTTCATGCTCATAGGATTTAAAAAAAAAAAAAATAAAAAAAATAAAATAATATTATTATTATTATTATTATTATAATAATAATAATAATAATAATAATAATAATAATAAATCATTATTTTTTTTATTGTCCAAAACAATTGTAAGAACCCCCCCCACAAAACAATAGAGAAACAAAAAAAAAAAAACCAACAAATAACCACACCCTAAAATTCCACACAATAGACATAAGCAGGCGTGCTGCATACCCAGGGCTTCCAAATAGGGCTTGATCTGTTCTTGATAATGATCTTCTTGAACTTCTTGTAAACAAAGAATCTAAAATAGAAAAAAAAAAAAACAAAACTTTGCTGACAGATGTGGCACACCATTCCAAAAATATATGTATTTTTACTTTTTGAAGGTGCGTGTTTTCAGCTGTTCAATCTTCAATATTAATGGAGACACATTCACACATTTTCAGAGGTCTAAGGGTTTTTTTTTGGGGAAAAATGCAAGATTTTACTGGAAAAAAACCTTCAGAAAATGCCCCTTCTTTGAGGAGGTTTTCATTTTTTACAGTGGTGGTAGAGAGTTTTTGAGCAATTTTGGAGAGTTTTTCCTGAAGGTTTTTTTCTTTGCTGCAGTTTGGAGAAAATTCCATCAGAAACCGCTACAACCAAGTGACAACAGGGAGCCCGAGAAGGCCGACAACAGGGAGCCCGAGAAGGCCGACAACAGGGAGCCCGAGAAGGCCGACAACAGGGAGCCCGAGAAGGCCGACAACAGGGAGCCCGAGAAGGCCGACAACAGGGAGCCCGAGAAGGCCGACAACAGGGAGCCCGAGAAGGCCGACAACAGGGAGCCCGAGAAGGCCGACAACAGGGAGCCCGAGAAGGCCGACAACAGGGAGCCCGAGAAGGCCGACAACAGGGAGCCCGAGAAGGCCGACAACAGGGAGCCCGAGAAGGCCAGCACCTGGAGTACTAAATTACCAGCACCAGGAGTACTAAAATACCAGTACTGGAGGGAGAAAACACAGGATCCATAAAGTCAATAAATATTACTCTTCTCTGATATAGAGCAAATTAGTTAAACGTCTTACAAGTATTTATTTTTTTTTAAAGGGTATTTGTAAGATTTAGCTGATCACAGGGTGTTCACACAGCCGGGACCCCCAGCAATCATCCGTAATTATTCTGCACTCCCACATGGGATAACGAACTGACCCTGTAAGGCTAGTTTCACACTTGCGTTGAACGCCATCTGTTTCATTGCGTTGCATATAGTGGCCCAACGGATCGTACAAAACAATGCACAGCAGCCGGGTGATCAGCTGATCGTTTGGCTGCCGAGAATGTGTGCGGGGTGGGTGGACCCGAGCGGGGCCATGGCGCCGAGGACGTCCGTGTCGGGGACTGCATGGCTGGGGACAGGTGGGTGAGTGTGTGTGTGTGTGTGTGTGTGTGTGTATATACACACATGCGGAGTGGAGTGCGGGAGGGGGCAGAGCCGAGCGGGGAAGTGTTGGGCTCCCTGCACACGTAGCCAGGGTAAATATCGGGTAGCTAAGCAAAGCACTTTGCTTGGTTACCAGCGTACTCCGCTTAGCGCTGGATCCTTGCACACATAGCCAGGGTAAATATTGGGTTACTAAGCAAAGCGCTTTGCTTAGTAACCCAATGTGTACCCTGGTTACGTGTGCAGGGAGCCAGAGAGAGCATGCGCAGCGAAATCCTATGGATTCTGCTGCTCAAAAAACGTTACATGTTGCGTTCCTTCCGCCCGGCGGAAGCAACGCAGCGTCGGCCAGCGGGAGCAACGCAGGTACATCAGTCGCAATCCGTCGTCCATACAAGTCTATGGGAAGCAGCGGAATCAGTTAACGGATTCCGCTGTTTTCCAAAACGGCGGATTGCGACTGAAGGAAAACAACGCAAGTGTGAAACTAGCCTAACACACACACACACACACACACACACACACACACACACACAATCATCCAGAAACATTAGCTCTGTGATGCCAATATCCATAGGAGGGTCCAGAACTGGGGACCCCGACTATTAATTCATAATAAAGGGACTTCAGGTGGGTTTTTCACACCAGACAAATTCTTCAAAAAGGTTCAAGGCCTCGTACTTACGTCAGCGTTCATTTCCTGCAGCTCTCGCAGGATGTTCGGGAGCCGGTAGTTCCAAAATAGGTATGGCCGCCGGCAGTGGCTGTACAGGCTGGAGTTGTCCTCCAGCAGGTCCTGGGATAAGATGTTATAAGACACCACCGTGAAGTCAAACGTCTCTTTACTGGCTGCGTCCTGGGAATGATGGCCGAAGTCCTCCCATCTTCTCTTTACCACGGCTGCTGGACAGGACAGACCGTGTCACTACACCGCCCGCATGTGCATCTGGTGCCACAAAGTGACCCACATTTATAACCTCACACAATCTTACGCACTCCAATTTTGTACTTTTATTCCTTGTAAGGGGCTGCCAAATGCAATTTTTTTTTTTATTTTTAGCCATTGATTTACTCAAAATAATAAAATAGGAAGCACACTCTCCTTCCAGCGCCCCCGCGGATCCAGCGCAGGTTCCACCGGAGGTCTCCAGCGGCTCCGAAATCAGTGTTTGTCCCATTCAGAAGTGCCAGCGCTTCAGCAGAGGTCGGGTGCCTAGAGGAGCGCGACACTGGATGTTTCTCCGATGATACGCTCTTCTATTCACCCGCACTGCTTCCGTACAGGACGGACATTCAGGAGTCGGCAGAGACCTCCGGAGCGACTTGTGCCCGATACGCAGGATCCTGGACGATGATCATACCTTCGTTTATTATTTATACTCAATCCAATGAAAAATAAAATGTATCTATAGGATAACACCTTTAAAGTGTCCCTAAGGACACTGTATATTGGACGGGATAGTTTGTCCTTTTGACTTATGGGCATTTAAAGAGGTTGTCCACTACTTTAACATTGATAGCCTATCTATAGGAGACGACATCAATGCCCGATCGGCCGGGATCAGACACAGTGCCGATCGGCTGTTCTCTGTGTCAGGGGCAGCAGCATCAGGAAATGCTCAGTTCCGGAGCTGGTCCATCTTAGCCAACGGCCATGCTGAACTCATTGTGCCTGCTCTCATTGGATGGCATCCATCTTTGGATAGCGGCCACGGCTGGGAACTGCGGATCCATCTACTATTGATCTGAATAAAAGGCGGATGTGCAGTACCCGGCCGCTATCAGTTGACGAAGCAACTCCAGAACTAAGCATTTCTGGTAATCTACTGCCAATGACAACAATATTCTTTATTGTGATACATATTAAAATTAAATGATGAAGTGTAATGACAGAGAAGGTACACTAAATGGCATACCAGAACAGCAGAAACATATAAGTGCCTATTACCAATTACAAATTGACGCCCCCCCTGGCGAATGCTATTGCCGAAACGTGCGTTGGATGGGACTTGGCGCCATTTCAGCACCAAGTAAGTGCCGTTGTATAACGCATCTGTTTACCACAGTTTTTCATTCTATATCACAAGGACCTATATGTTATTTTTCATTAAGTAGATCCACACTTTGTATTTTATAGTACCTGTGATTGGCTTTTTACTGCTGGCTCTTTACTTGGTAATAGGCACTTATGTTTCTCCTGTTCTGGTACGCCATCTAGTGTACCTTCTCTGTCATTACACTTCGTCATTTGTTTTTAATATGTATCACAATAAAGACTATTGATTTTACAATGTGTTTCTGATCCTTCTTGTGAATTCGTTTTAGGTTTTATTTGGGTCAGTATATCCATACATATATATGAATAGTGGGTGGTGTTATATATTCTCACTTTGAGGGACCACTTTACGGTTATCCACCCTTCTATTCCTTAACCAAGGCTGATTTTTGGTGTATGCCAATGACAACAGTTGATCGGCGGGGGTGGAGGGTGTGGGACCCCAGCTGATGAGACATTGATGACCTATTTTAGGCTTCTTTCATACGCCAGTGAAAAACACACAAGTTTTTCCACTGACGTGTTAAAGGTGCGTATGTCCCTCTGTGTGCCGTGGTTTTGGTACACTTATTTTCTCTGTGTGTTATCCGTGATAGCACACGGAGAGCAAGAACTTTATACTCACCTGTCCCCGGCGTTGTTGTCCGTGGTGCTGATGTCTCCTGCGTTGCTGTCTCCGGCCACTGCTGCTTCTGGGTGGGGGTCCAGTGAATATTCATGAGCATAATTAGCTGGCCTGGAAGCAGGAGACAGCAGTGCTGGAGACGGTGAGTATAGAAAAACATTTTATTTCACAGAACCGTGTTTTCACTGGTACATGACACATGGATCACATCACTGTGCAGTCCATGTGACATCATTGGTGCCAAATAAAAACCAGACTTGTTTCCATGCGGAACACATGGACATGCGTGAGCGCCGCATGGACACGTGATCCCTGAAAAAAAAAAAAAAAAATCACTGATGTGTTTGCAGACCAAATTATTTTAATGGGTCTGCGTATGTCAGTGATTCCGGTACATATAAAAACATATGTACCAAAATCACTCACATGTGAAAGAGGCCTTAAGGATAGGCCATCAATGTTGAAGTAGAGGACAACCTCTATAAATAAACCCAATAATTGGGGGGGTTCTGACTGTCCCAAAGACCATGAATAGAACAGGGGCACACAAGGGAGGCGGCTGCTCCATTCTGATGGGGATCCCATTCTCAGGATTCAGTGATGATATTAAAGGGAACCTGTCACCAGTTTTTTGGCCTATAAGCTGCGGCCACCACCACCAGGCTCTTATATACACATTCTAACATACTGTATATAAGAGCCCAGGCCGCTGTGAGAACATAAAAAATACTTTATAATACTTACCTAACGGTCGCGCAGTTGGCCGGTGCCGGCGCCTCCTCTTTCGGCCATCTTCGTCCTCTTTCTGAAGCCTGTGTGCATGACTCGTCTACGTCATACACACTCGCTTGTCCTGTGCAGACGCACTACAATGCTTGGATCTGCCCTGCTCAGGACCTGAATGCTGGCAAGGGAGTATAACGTAGGACGCGTCATGCACCGCAGCTTAAGAAGATGGAGGACGAAGATGGCCAAAAGAGCCGGCGCCGGACAACGGAGACACCCATCTGGCCAACCGTGCGACCGTCAGGTAAGTATTATACAGTGTTTATGTTCTCACAGCGGCCTGGGCTCTTATATACAGCATGTTAGAATGCTGTATATAAGAGCCCGGTGGTGGTGGCCGCAGCTCATACGCCAAAAATATGGTGACAGGTTCCCTTTAACACCTTAATATATGATTATGCAAAAGATGTCCTTTTAAAGGGGTTATTTAGTATTGGAAATAAGTGGTATTGATCAAATTACAACCCCACGCCCTGGCAGGAATCATCCATACATTTCGGCAGATGTGTGGGGTTGTGATGTCATCGGTACCGCTCACTTCTGATATGACAGGTAAACAGCCCCTTTAATGTTCCCCCACCGCCCATAATATACATTGTTGTTATAGGATAAATTCGGTAGTGACGTCCTTACCTTTAGCTTTTGTTTGAGGACCGGTAGGGACAAACACCTCGGGTGTACCAGGAATGGGTGGCACCCGCAGGTCACTTGCTGGAGGGTAGGGTCGTTTTGTCCATGGTGTTCCCCGGTGGTCGTCGTCATCCATACCTTTTTTCCGTTTTCTGAATTGTTCATCTCCTTTTGCGTCCATATTGAAATGAGATATGTGAAGCCACGATGACTGAGGAGGGAACCAGGGAAACGTCGGGATGGCAGGAAAGTGGGGTCCAAAATAATGATATGGCCTCGATATGTGCTGAGGATGCCAGTTGTTCACTGGAAAGTAAGTAGACGGCTGGTAATGTCCAGTCCACCATGGGTGTCTAGGGAAACGTCCATTCATGCAAGAGGCTCGTGAGAAACCGGCACGGGCGAAACACCGACCACCCACAGTCTGCAGGTGCCGAGGCAACATCTGATACCCTGCGGGGGACAGAGGACATCAGTGAGGGGGTATACACAGCGGGGTCACCATTACAGCTCAGAGAGGGGGGCACCCAGCTTTCACAAAACCCTGACAGGAAAATAGATATGGAGATACACAATCCTGCCCCACAGGCTCATGGGAAATTCAATATTACACTATCACAGACCATAGTACGTGCCCTTCCCATATACAGGCCAAAGTTCAACCTTCCAGGTAGTTTTACAATTGTGTGATACTGAACTCTGAGTATCCGCTCATAGCCCCCAGGTACATAGCTGATAAATATCGGGTCACTGGGGGTCCCACTGATCGATAGAACAAGGACGGTCCAAATCCCCTGCACCTCCTCAGTCACACACATGGTATTTGCCCATCTCCTTTAGGTCCATGAACACTAAAGGAAAAAGCAACAGCTGTGTAACTAGAGAAAGAATAATGACCCCCCCCCCACACAATATAATTATCAAGGGGAGGGGGGTCCTTAGATCAGACATTCAGCACCTTTTCTATGGATAAGTGATAAAAGACCCTTTTACCCATTTCCGACTTATGATGTACAAGTTGCCGCCATCTTCGTACTTTCCATGAAGCCCGGCAAAGTATAAAAGTTCGATTCATCCCCCTTTTTCCCCCAGAACACAAAAAATAAAATATGTATTTGGTTTTGCCATGTTCACAAGTCCAACCTACGAGAATATGGTGTATCCACACAAGCCAGTCACCTGCCAAACATGCATATTTCCACACATCCTGACCTGCATCAAGAGGTCACCCTATTTGGGATAGAAATCCAATATCTCTATTCTGAAACATATGGTAAGGTTTGAAATGTAATTATATCAAGGAAGAAGCCTCTCACTAGAGCAAGACCCCCTAGTGACAAATGTAATTCAGCGAGGGAAGTGAGCGGGCGATTGCTAGTTCCAGGAAAGCTTGAAAGGGGACCTGCAGATAGACTGACACCCGGTTAAAAATGACTAAATTGGGGTGTACGTAGCTGCCACAAATATGGCAGGCATATTTCTGGTCTCAGGACAGCCGGACACACATACACATATTTTGCCTTAATTCTGGGACATGGAAATCAGCCCATAATTAATAACTAGCCGCTGAAGACAATAGACACATCATGTTTCCTAGCTATGTATAGGCAAAATCATAATAGGAAACATGATGGTATTATCTTATGTGTGGGACGCTCAGAGGCTGAGATATGATGAAAGCTGTAATTTTATAATTCTGTGGAACCTGAAAGCACATGCCATGTCCACAACTTTCATAAGTCACCAGGTGGGAAGTATGTGGGTTATTAAAAACCAGAGAGTGGACATTTTGGAGGGCTTCTTCTAAGGAAGACGTGTGGTGAGTACCAAGGAAACCATTGGCTCCACAGTGCCTCCCATGTTCAGAGACGGAGGGCGGAGAAGCTGGAGGAGTTAGAGTTCCTTCCCATCTCCCTCTTCTATCGACATAGAATCTCATCAGCACAAACTGTCATCTCCTATCTCAGCAATGGGAAAGTCTTCACTAAATACAGATTTTACCTAAGAATTGAGAAATTTGATAATGACTGATCAGAGAAAGAAGCTAATTTTTCTGATAAGAAATATTACAAAGTTACTTATTTTCATGTGAACTATTAATTTATGAAAAAAGTTAAAACAACGGTTAGGCTTTAAAACCAGCAGCTCGCCACACAGAAAGCAAGCCCCTACACAGCTCCATCAACGGTAACATAAATAATAATAATAATAATAATAATAATAAAAAAAAAAAAAAGTTACTGGGGTCTGAAATAGTTTAATGTCTTTAAAAATTCACAAAAAAAAAAAAAAAAAAAAAAAAGGAAGAGGAAAACCCAAATCAAAACCCCTTTCCATCTTTGGTGTCCCTGTAATCGTACTGACCTGGAGATTCGTTCTGTCGGGTCATTTTTAATCGCACACTGAACGCCGAAAAAATGTAACCTAAAAAAAAAAAAAAAAATGCGGGATTGTTTTTATTTCTACCACTTCAGCAGATTTATTTTTCAGGACATCATACGGTAAAGTGAAAGCCGCCAATTTGTCCCGCAAAAGAGAAAATAAAAAAAAAAAACAAAACAAAACAAAACCACCAAACAAAAGTCCTAAAAAACAAAAGTACAAAAAAATCCCCGAAAAACAGCTGAGACAAGTGGACTGCTTTTTATAGAGTAGTGATTTATATTCCAATCCGACCAGGGTGACAACAGAGAACAATAACCCCTGTTGAGCCGATAACAGAGAACAATAACCCATATAGTCTGACCTGGCTGACAACAGAGACCAATAACCCCTGTAAAGCTGACAACAAAGAACAATAACCCCTGTAGAGTCTGACAGTCTGACCGGCTGACAACAGCCAACATAGAACAATAACACTTCTAGAGCTCATAACAGGGAACAATACCCCACATAGTCTGACCTGGCTGATAACTGAGAACAAAAACCCCTGTCAAGTCTGACCAGGCTGACAGCAGAGAACAATATCCCCTGTAGAGCTTACAACAGAGACCAATGACCCATATAATCTGACCTGGCTGATAACTGAGAGCAATAACCCCTGTCAGACTGGAGCCTGTCGGTGAGAGGCCTGCACGCCCCCGGGTTCCCGCACCCACCTGATTACTGCGGCTCGGCGCTTGTCGCTCCAGTCTGGCAGCAGCCGCCACAGCCGGTGTCCATGTCAGTGCGCAGAGCATGCTGGGAAGACCGCCGCTGGGCACGGCTCAGACATGTTCTCGCTCCTGATTGGTCGTGTAGTGACACATTGAATCGAGTCAGTGCTCACGTGACAACTTCTCTGCACCTAGAAACTGGACGCAATTTCCACCAATCAGAAACAAGAAGTATCATCCAATCAGAACGCGCCTTACAGCTCCAGCTGGCGGAAGTGAACTACGCTCTGTGCGCTGCCTCATCTCTATGGTTATGCGTTTCATTCACCGGAAGCGGAAGTTTTGGTTGAGGTGTGGCTTAGAGGGCTGTGTGACAGTGGGGCAGTCTGTGTGCCTGTACATTCTGTCACACAGTGGGCGGTATACGGAGGGTGCTGTATCCTAATATCCAGCGTCATGGCTACCTGGGGGTGAATGATGTGTGCAGAGGCTGTGGGCAGTAGTCAGTGGGCGGTGTGGCAGGCAGTGTGAGGGTACATGGCTGCTGATCAGGGTGCTGATCCTTAGATGGACATTCTCTGGGTGTAACTGGAGCAGTATGATATCCCAAAGAGACAAAGCAGGGGATCTGGCCCGCTTCTACACCGTCACCGACCCCCGGAGGCACCAGAAAGGGTTCACCATCTACAAAGTCACCGCCAGGGTAAGTGCCATCGAGGGTGCAGCCGAAACATTCAGGGAAGCGGATGGGGATGTGGTCGGCTCATGACCGAAACTATGCTGGAAATACAGAGAATCGTGACAGTGTGCACAGTGCGCACCGCCATAGAAATTCACTTTGAGTCTGGATAAAACCCTTTACGTGAGAAGCTTTGACCGAATGTTAGGAACTGCACTGTCAGGAGCTATCTGGAGAATAGGGAAGAACCATTGTGGTTATGACTTTTACTGTGTCAAGAGGGTGAAAGAGAGTCGCACTCCTCCAACATGTCCCAAATGGCTCCGCAGCGGGAGAGGGGCTGCTGGATTGTGCTTCTGTCCTCTATAGCCCAAATCCTTTAAAGGGGTCATTCTCAAAATCCTAAATGGACAAAATTCCAAAGTGCTTACAAAACCAAGCTACTTTGGCATCTTCTTTATTTTCAAAAAGAAAGTTCTTTTAGTTTTATGGTGCCCCGCTCATCGCCTAGGTTACCAGCCACCTCTGTAGTCCCTGCAATTCTGGCCACCTAGGTAAGGAGTGTGTAACGCAAGCAGACTCTGTATCATTGCTGGCCGTCATCACTCTTCAGAATGGTACGGACAAGCAGGAAGCCAGGAGCCGAGAGCGGTGCGCTCCTGAGGCTACATCTTGAAATAACTCCTTTGAAGGGGGTGTCCGATCTTCTGCTAAAAGTCAGTGACTGCAGATTTGTGAATCCTCGTTTTTCGCACACTATGCACTGTCAGGACTTGATGGTGAGAGCGAGCAGTCGTGACAGGAAGTATGAGATTTGCAGACTTCAGTCCACATTCAAACTAGACGTGCATCGCCTCGCTCAATTCACTTGTAATGAACAAGACTGCACACGTCTAGTCTGAATGTGGACTGAAGTTTGCAATTCTCATACTTAATTGTCACATGACTGCTCGATCTCACTGTTGGCACCGGAGAATTAGACAGTGTGTGGTGTGGATAACCCCTTTAAGCTGCTTGTACAGTGAGATGAGTATCTGTAGACCATGGCACTTCTAGCCTGTTTTGGTCGTTGCCTAGGTTACCAGCCACCTCTGCCATCCCAGCAAGGCCGGCCACCTAGTAAAGGAGTGCGTAGCGTGAGCAGACTCTGTCATTGCTAGATTCGATTGTCTTCAGAATAGTACAGACAAGCAAGAAGCCAGGAGCTGAGAGGATGCGCTCCTGAGGCTACACCTTGAGATAACTCTTTTAAAGGGGGTGTCCGATCTGCTAAAAGTCAGTGACTGCTGATTTGTGAATCCTCCTATCACGCACACTGTGCACTGTCAGGATTTGACGGTGACAGTCAGCAGTCATGTAACAGTAAGTATGAGACTAGCAGACTTCAGTCCACTTTCCAACTAGAAGTGTAGCCTTTCTCAATTCACTTTTAATGAGTGAGGCTGCACACGTCTAGTCTGCATGTGGACTGAAGTTTGCAAATCTCATACTTATTGTCACATGACTGCTCGCTCTCACCATCAGCACCAAAGAATCCCCACAGTGTGTGATGTGGATTGCCCCTTTAAGCTGCCTGTACAGGGAGATGGGTATCTGTAGACCATGGCACTTCTAGCCTCTTTTGGTCGTTGCCTAGGTTACCAGCCACCTCTGCCATCCCAGCAAGGCCGGCCACCTAGTTAAGGAGTGCGTAGCGTGAGCAGACTCTGTGTCATTGCTAGATTCGACTGTCTTCAGAATAGTACAGACAAGCAGGAAGCCAGGAGCTGAGAGGATGCGTTCCTGAGGCTACATCTTGAGATAACTCCTTTAAAGGGGCTGTCCGATCTGCTAAAAGTCAGTGACTGCTGATTTGTGAATCCTTGTATCGCGCACACTATGCACTGTCAGGATTTGACGGTGAGAGTGAGCAGTCATGTAACAGTAAGTTTGAGATTTGCAGACTTCCGTCCACATTCCAACTAGACGTGCAGCCTTTCTCAATTCACTTTTAATGAGTGAGGCTGCACACGTCTAGTCTGCATGTGGACTGAAGTCTGCAAATCTCCTGTTACTGTCACATGATTGCTCGCTCTCCTCATCGGCACTGGAGTATCCCCACAGAGAGAAATCTGATGAGAATTGCTAAGAATCATGTCTGTGGTGGTCTTAACAGCATGGCCTGCCTACACCCATCTCGCTGTACAGGCAGCTTAAAGGGGCTATCCACGCCACACGCTGTGGGGATACTCCGGTGCCGATGGGGAGAGCGAGCAGTCATGTGACAGTAACAGGAGATTTGAAGACTTCAGTCCACATCCAGACTAGACTAGTCTAGGGTCGAGTTCCCCAGAGGCGATGCTTTATTTTTGGATAGTCACAGATGCAAAGGTTCAAGTCTAATTTCGGTACCATTCAATACCAGGCACATTTCATTGGACAAGGGAGTGGAGGGACCGGGGCAGGAGGGGTGCAGCACTCTATCTCCATACATCAGTAGTAAACGTGAATGTAAGACCCTTTCTGATACTTTTCTGCATAAAGTGTATGTGCCCCCTCCACATTACACTACAGGGTCTTTTCTCCCCTCCCAATGCAAGGGACACGCCCCAATGCACTTCCTGGCTAATTTGCATGTTTCTTTAGTTCTTGATTTCTCCGCGCTGGCACATCGGATTACTAGGAGACAGGTATCATTGATATTGTTGTACTGGGATGTACACAGCCGTATCACTGGTGTCAATGGTAAAATCATCCTGACTGGTTCCGTGTCTTTTAGGATCGGCCTCCCCTGTGTGTTTGGGAAGAGACTATTTCTTATTTCTGTGTCTTTTCTGCCTTTCTCATTCATTAATCTTCTCTACTATAAGTTGTCTGTAACCTGAAGCCGCCTCCGGGCCTCGTCTCTGCTTGTGTTTTCTCCATCTGTGGAATGAGATGGATGTCGGCCATGTCTCCTGGGAGGCGGCTGCTCTGCAGGGCTGTGCTGACCTGACCTGACACCGGCTGCATGGTGGATGGATAATAGCAGTGGGCTGGGCAGCCGCAGGGTGGGGCTGGTGGTCGTGGTGGACACATTTAATAGCTCCGTGAGCACTTGTGGTCACTGTAAAATTACAACCTTCGCGCATCATTAGGGAATAAAAAGCAATGAGTGAAAAAACTGCCACTGATTTGCAACTATTGGAAGAATTCTACCTATGTTGTTGTTTTTGCTTTTATGGTGCTGTTGGTTTTCTCATAGGGTGATATTATAGGGTATCAGAAAATGTATCTTTTTGTTTAAACCAAGCTTTTATAACTTTATTTTTTTTTATTATTATTTTATTTTTTTAAATTTCCCATTTCAAAATTATCACTAACCCCTTGAGGACTGTCCAATTTTTTTTTTTCCCTACTTCTTCCAAGATCCATAACTTGCAGGAGGCATGGGCGGGCCGGGGCCTCTGTGCTGGAGGCGTCCTGGGCGGGACGGGGCCTCTGTGCTGGAGGCGTCCTGGGCGGGACGGGGCCTCTGTGCTGGAGGCGTCCTGGGCGGGACGGGGCCTCTGTGCTGGAGGCGTCCTGGGCGGGACGGGGCCTCTGTGCTGGAGGCGTCCTGGGCGGGACGGGGCCTCTGTGCTGGAGGCGTCCTGGGCGGGACGGGGCCTCTGTGCTGGAGGCGTCCTGGGCGGGACGGGGCCTCTGTGCTGGAGGCGTCCTGGGCGGGACGGGGCCTCTGTGCTGGAGGCGTCCTGGGCGGGACGGGGCCTCTGTGCTGGAGGCGTCCTGGGCGGGACGGGGCCTCTGTGCTGGAGGCGTCCTGGGCGGGACGGGGCCTCTGTGCTGGAGGCGTCCTGGGCGGCTCAAGAGCCGGCATACAGTTATGGATACAGGGATTTGTATCCATTCAATGTTAATGGGAGATACATCTTCAGCTTTGTGATTTCCAGGGGAAGAACATGCATTTTTTTTTTTTTTTTTTTTTTTTTTTTTATTATTGTGCAAAATTAATATCGGGCAGATGGATGACACAACATATATCATATTTCCTATCAGGGCTGTGGAGTCGGAGTCGGAGTCGTGGAGTCGGAGTCGGAGTCGGAGCTCATTTTGGTGGAGTCGGAGTCGGAGTCGGAGTCGGTATAAAATGCACCGACTCCGACTCCTAAAATATATAATAAATTGGGGACAGGAGTGCAATGCAGAATGTGCTGAATATTTTACTAAATAACAACATTTAGTATAATGCTTATATTTAAGTGAAAAATTTATTGTAGTACAATGTGAACATCAGACATTTAATTGTTTTTATGATACAATAATCAAGATATTTGGATAGAACATAAAATATTTATTGGAATACAACTTTAGAACACAAAAAAACTAATAAATTGTAAATATGTAATATATATAATATATATATACACAGTGTATATACACACACAAGATATATATGTAATCTACTGTATATTACATAGTGTATTACATATTTACAATTTATTACAGTTTTTTGTGTTCTAAAGTTGTATTCCAATAAATATATTTTATGTTCTATCCAAATATCTTGATTATTGTATCATAAAAATTATTAAATGTCTGATGTTCACATACACATATTCATGTACTACAATAAATTTTTCACCTAACTATAAGCAATATATGTAGGAGTCGGAGTCGGAGCCGGAGTCGGAGCCGGAGTCGGAGCCGGAGTCGGAGTCGGAGCCGGAGTCGGAGTCGGAGTCGGAGCCGGAGCCGGAGCCGGAGTCGGAGTCGGTGCAAGAGAATTTGAGGAGTCGGAGTCGGAGTCGAAGGTTTGGCTTACCGACTCCACAGCCCTGTTTCCTATCAATGGAATGGTAAAATGGTGATAGGAAACATGACCACAAGATCGCCTGAATGGGACCTCCAGGGGCGAAGATATCCTGAAGGTTGGGTATTTCCTAATTATCTAGAAACTGAAGCCACATCATAGGACCAACCCTGTTATGAGTCACCAGAGGGGAGCTATGTGGTTGTAACTTGTGTTAATAAAAATAAATGCCAAATTATGATCATTGTTAAATGGCGTGAAGATACGATGCTGTGTAGGATTGTGCCACGTTGCATTGGAGTCCTCCACCCCTCCCCCCCCCCCCATAAATTTGAGCCATTTCAGTGACACAAGCTTAGTAATTTTCTTTTGTTATTGCTTTTACATTTTACGTAATTGTATACTGTATTATTTGTCCCCTTTGTAACATCTTTTGTATATTTTTATAAACCCTGCTTACATTTTAGAATACATATATAACCTGTAATAGCTTTGTTCCTCTTGCTCTATAATACTGATCCCTGAAGCCATACGCTGCCTAACGGGTGTCCAATTGGCCTGTAAAGTGATTGGTGGTGGAAGCTAGTAGTAGTTCCTCTTTGTTATTGTGGAGTATATCATTTTCTAGAATGTTGCGACATTTCGGAGCAGATATTCTGACGTTCTTCCCAGAGTTGCTGCTGGTGATTGACAGGTCTAACTTAAGCCTGTACATCTGCAGCATCAGTGGGAAAAGATGGCCGGGGCAGAGGTCTCTGGACAGATTACATTAAAGTAAATGTTTATCTGAAGCGCCGGAGCATTTCAGAGAAGGATACAATCGTGCAGGCAGGTTCTCATTCATGGTGCCCGGGGTTTGGCCATCATGAATAGCCCAATAGGTGACTTTTTATAAAAGAAAAAAGCAGAATTTACTGATTATTCCAAGCTCTATATTTCATCAGTGTTTTCTTTCTTGTTTCAGATTGTTTCCAGGAAGAGCCCTGAAGATGTGCAGGAGGTAATCGCATCCGCAGATCGCACGATATCAAACATTATCGCCAAGAAAATTTGGATTTGAGTGTAGTTTACCCCAATCTTTGTCTTCATATCAAGCTATTCTCACCGGGGTCTCGGGAGCAGAGATCTTGGCGGCTGTATGTAGGACCCTTGCAGCGTAGGACTGATACAGCCACAAACAAGGTCTTTGCAGAGTTTATTGAACGTTGCCTATTAAGGGTGCTTTACACGCTGCGTCATCGCTAACGATAGATCATCGGGGTCACGGTGTTTTTGGGACACACATCCGGCGCTGTTAGCGACATCGCAGCGTGTGACAGCTAGGAGCGACGATTAACGATCACAAAAACGTCAAAAATCGTTGACACTTGTCGCTCCTTTTCATAATATCGTTGGTGGTGCACGCCGCTGGTGGTTCGTCGTTCCTGCGGCAACACACATCGCTACGTGTGACTCCGCAGGAACGACGACCATCTCCTTACCTGCGTCCACCGGCAATGAGGAAGGAAGGAGGTGGGCGGCATGTTCCGCCGCTCATCTCCTCCCCTCCTCTGGTATTGGGCGGCCGCTTAGTGACGCCGAGCGAACCGCCCCCTTAAAGGAGAGATTGTTCGGTGTATCCAGCGACGTCGCTGACCAGGTATGTGCGTGTGACGCTGCCGTAGCGATATTGTTCGCTACGGCAGCGATTACCCCCATGACGAAATGGGGGCGGGTGCTATCGCTAGCGATGTCGCAGCGTGTAAAGCACCCTTTACTGGTACCAGATAGTCCCTGGGACTTATCGTGGGTTTAACATGTCAGGAATAATATCTCTCCCTGCTGCACTGCGATTCTGAAAAAATCGGCACCGAGTCACCAGAGAAGTGTGTTTTACCAGGAATTTACAGACAAGGATGTCTTAAAGGGAAGCTGTCAGGTCTAATATGCACACAGAACCACGAGCAGTTCTGGGTGCATATTGTTAATCCCTACTTAACTGTCCCTGTATTTAGTAGCATAGATAAAGGGTGTGACGACATGGGTTAAAGTTTCTTAAAATCCAGCCACACAGCATGATAGATTGTCTATAGACGGGGGAGAAGTCCCTCATTGTTTTTACAAGACTCTTGTTGACTCAATGTACTTGTGTTGGCCACTGAAAGCTAGACGTATTGTAGTTGTGTATTGATAATGTAATTATCTTAGTAGCCATTGTCTAGACGGTGACTCCCAGTTTACATGTACACCCTCAGGCTTTCTACCCATATCATTTAAATGAACATTGTCCATGCAGCTTGAAATTCCTCCAATGGGAGAAGCAATCTTGTCCAACCAATCGATGAGGACACAGTGTACCCAAGTGGAAGGTTGTGGCTATAAAAAGGACTTCTTTAAGCCACCAGGGGTTGTTGATGGTTGTTGGATTCAGTCTAAGCTCTTTGGAGCTGACTGGAGGATCAGGACATCTTATGGCTTCAATCTAGGGACTCCGGATCCGGTTGGAGACCATATCCACAGCCTAGGGATTTCGACTCCGGCTGCCAGGATTGTAACAGCAAACCAGGACTACCTAAGGAGGACACGCAGGTTGGGACAGTTCAGTCACCTGTTACAGACTTTGCAGACCTCAGACAGCTTGGAACCTGTGAGGCATGGACATTCTAATCCCTGGTGAGCCAGCGGAAGGGTGAGACTCTGTTGCCTGTTACATTTGTGTGTTTTGCTGGTTATGTGTTATGTGCTGTTAATTGTTTGGGGATCCAATAAAGTCTAATTATTGTGGTTCCCTCACCCTGTGTTGTCTGAGTAGTGTTACGCCCACGGTTACGGAGGCCGGCGTTCAGTTGGGATGAGCCCTGAGCCACGCTGTCTTTCTAAAGGCGGCGGGTTTTAGTGGACGAGAGCGCCCACTGAGCCCCGTGTCTCCACAATTGGTGGCAGCAGTGGGATACTACTCAGCCTGGTTTACCCAGGGGAGCTGCAGTGGACTGGTGTTTTCGGACACCGTCCAGGGCTCAACAACCAGGGAGGCACATAAGCATACCCAGCAGGCCATAGGGGAGGCATTCAGGTTTCGGACGCTGCCATGTCCAACCCCACCAGCTCAGCCATGGGACAAGGACCAGAGAGGAGTTACGACCGCTGCAGTAAATGGATGCTACAGGATCTGTGCCAGATGCGAAAGATTGACTACAGGAAAACTGACACTCAGTCAGACTTGATCCGGAAATTAGTCTGTTGGGATGCCCAGAATGATGCAGAGGATGATGAGGACACTGCCGTTGTGGTATCAGAGGAGGTAAACCCTGTATCTCATCCTAGATCCAGTGACAGTCTGGAAACAAACCAAAACCAAGCAGACCGAGTCAAGGAATTGTTTACTGCATTGGGGCCTGAAGCTTCAAGGGAAGAGAGGGCTGGTGTTCTGCAATTTGTGTTTGGATTTCCAATTTCCTCACCATCAGCACCTACCTCCAGGATAGACCACCACCAAGGAAGTCATCTTCGCTACAGGGATGTGCCAGTGTTTAATGATTCCAGCACTGAGATAGATGAACACTTGCAAAACTTTGAGATGCTAATGCGTATGCACCAGGTGCCCACAGATGAGTGGTCCAAATACCTGTGGACAAGCTTGCCGGTCCGGGCCCAGGAGGCTGTCCGATCACTTGGGCCTCAGGACTGCTTGGACTACGGAATTATTAAGGACACTTTGTTGGCCCTTTTTACCATAACACCCGAGAGACATCGCACTAAGTTCCGGACTATGTCTCGCCAGGGTGTCTCGTACGTCGAATTTGGCAGTCAACTCCGACGACACTGTAATCGCTGGCTCGATGGACGGGCTGCCCACTCCGCTGCTGCCCTCTGTGATGTGATAGTGCTTGAACAGCTGCTGGTGCAGATGGACCCGGAAATCCGAGAATGGGTAGCTGACAGGAAGCCCGACACCCCAGAGCAAGCAGCGCGATTGGCTGACGAATTTATAGCCAACCGACCCAGCTGGAGGCCCAATAGGTCCCTCAACCATGGATCCAAGCGACCCCCAGACTCACGTGCTGGACTAACTCGTTACCCCACAGAAGCCCCAACAAGACAAAGGTTTACCAACAGGGTGGGTGACTTGTCTAACCCACGGCGCTGTTATACGTGTGGGCACCTTGGACACATGGCCAAAGAGTGTCTACAAAACCGGGGCCCCATGCCTGGAGCCCGCCTACCAGTCAACATATGCCGAGATGAAGCAACGAGACCTGAGGAATGCTACTCCCGAGAAACACCAATAGCTGAGGAAGTGGTTTATCCAGTCCACACCCTACGGCAGGCCGGACACCGTACACCAGCTAACCTCCATCCCCACATCCAGACGGTCAAGGTCGGTGATATACAGGCTCAGGGACTTCGAGACTCGGGATCTTCCATCACCCTGGTCAGCCCAGATATTGTTCCCACAGAACATCATTTACCTGGCCGCCAAGTGACCATCATCCTTGCTGGGGGCCAGCGCTCGAACATCCCTCTGGCACGAGTGCAGTTGGACTGGGGAACTGACCAAGGAGAGGTTGAAGTGGGGCTCATGGACGGCCTCCCCACCCCTGTAATTTTGGGAAATGACCTAGGGCAAGGACTATCCAGCCAGTTTGTCACCGCCATCACCCGCAGCCAAGCCAAACACCATCCTGGTGCAGGTCTTTCTTCCAGCCCATCAGAGGAGAACCCAACTCCTCAATCTTCAGCCTCCTCATCAGAGCCAACAAATGTGAGTACATCAGACCCAACTGTGGCCATGGATTGGGGGGAGATAGATCGTAAAGAGTTCAGGGAAGCTCAACTGTCAGACCCCACCTTAGAGCTTATCCGTAGTGCGGCCACCCAACCTGGGGGAGGAAATCAGGGGGAGGTATATAGATGGGAAAAAGACCTCTTATATCGGGAGAAGCCCGCATCCTGCTCAGAAAAACCCTGGACCCGTGTACATCAGCTTGTGGTACCCCAGCCATACCGACCCCAACTGTTGCGTTTAGCTCATGATGTTCCTGCGGCTGGGCACATGGGGACCAAAAAGACTCGGGCCCGCCTGCTGCGTAGTTTTTTCTGGCCAAGGGTCACTCAAGAAGTGCAAAAATACAGAGCCTCTTGCCCAGTGTGTCAGCGTATGGGGGGAGCCCCATGCCAATGTGACGACATGGACTCTCATGGGTTAACGTTTCTTAAAATCCAGCCAGACAGCATGATAGATTGTCTATAGATGGGGGAGAAGTCCCTCATTGTTTTTACAAGACTCTTGTTGACTTAATGTAATTACCTTAGTAGCCATTGTCTAGTCAGTGGCTCCCAGTTTACATGTACACCCTCAGGCTTTCTACCCATATCATTTAAATGAACATTGTCCATGCAGCTTGAAATTCCTCCAATGGGAGAAGCAATCTTGTCCAACCAATCGATGAGGACACAGTGTACCCAAGTGGAAGGTTGTGGCTATAAAAAGGACTTCTTTAAGCCACCAGGGGTTGTTGATGGTTGATGGATTCAGTCTAAGCTCTTTGGAGCTGACTGGAGGATCAGGACATCTTATGGCTTCAATCTAGGGACTCCGGATCCGGTGGGAGACCATATCCACAGCCTAGGGATTTCGACTCCGGCTGCCAGGATTTTATCATCAAACCAGGACTATTTAAGGAGGACACTCAGGTTGGGACAGTTCAGTCACCTGTTACAGACTTTGCAGACCTCAGACAGCTTGGAACCTCTGAGGCATGGACATTCTAAATCCCTGGTGAGCCAGCGGAAGGGTGAGACTCTGTTGCCTGTTACATTTTGTGTGTTTTGCTGGTTATGTGTTATGTGCCGTTAATTGTTTGGGGATCCAATAAAGTCTAATTATTGTGGTTCCCTCACCCTGTGTTGTCTGAGTAGTGTTACGCCCACGGTTAGGGAGGCCGGCGTTCAGTTGGGATGAGCCCTGAGCCACGCTGTCTTTCTAAAGGCGGCGGGTTTTAGTGGACGAGAGCGCCCACTGAGCCCCGTGTCTCCACAATTGGTGGCAGCGGTGGGATACTACTCAGCCTGGTTTACCCAGGAGAGCTGCAGTGGACTGGTGTTTTCGGACACCGTCCAGGGCTCAACAACCAGGGAGGCACATAAGCATACCCAGCAGGCCATAGGGGAGGCATTCAGGTTTCGGACGCTGCCATGTCCAACCCCACCAGCTCAGCCATGGGACAAGGACCAGAGAGGAGTTACGACCGCAGCAGTAAATGGATGCTACAGGATCTGTGCCAGATGCGAAAGATTGACTACAGGAACACTGACACTCGGTCAGACTTGATCCGGAAATTAGTCTGTTGGGATGCCCAGAATGATGCAGAGGATGATGAGGACACTGCCGTTGTGGTATCAGAGGAGGTAAACCCTGTATCTCATCCTAGATCCAGTGACAGTCTGGAAACAAACCAAACCCAAGCAGACCGAGTCAAGGAATTGTTTACTGCATTGGGGCCTGAAGCTTCAAGGGAAGAGAGGGCTGGTGTTCTGCAATTTGTGTTTGGATTTCCAATTTCCTCACCATCAGCACCTACCTCTAGGATAGACCACCACCAAGGAAGTCATCTTCGCTACAGGGATGTGCCAGTGTTTAATGATTCCAGCACTGAGATAGATGAACACTTGCAAAACTTTGAGATGCTAATGCGTATGCACCAGGTGCCCACAGATGAGTGGTCCAAATACCTGTGGACAAGCTTGCCGGTCCGGGCCCAGGAGGCTGTCCGATCACTTGGGCCTCAGGACTGCTTGGACTACGGAATTATTAAGGACACTTTGTTGGCCCTTTTTACCATAACACCCGAGAGACATCGCACTAAGTTCCGGACTATGTCTCGCCAGGGTGTCTCGTACGTCGAATTTGGCAGTCAACTCCGACGACACTGTAATCGCTGGCTCGATGGACGGGCTGCCCACTCCGCTGCTGCCCTCTGTGATGTGATAGTGCTTGAACAGCTGCTGGTGCAGATGGACCCGGAAATCCGAGAATGGGTAGCTGACAGGAAGCCCGACACCCCAGAGCAAGCAGCGCGATTGGCTGACGAATTTACAGCCAACCGACCCAGCTGGAGGCCCAATAGGTCCCTCAACCATGGATCCACAGAAGCCCCAACAAGACAAAGGTTTACCAACAGGTTGGGTGACTTGTCTAACCCACGGCGCTGTTATACGTGTGGGCGCCTTGGGCACATGGCCAAAGAGTGTCTACAAAACCGGGACCCCATGCCTGGAGCCCGTCTACCAGTCAACATATGCCGAGATGAAGCAACGAGACCTGAGGAATGCTACTCCCGAGAAACACCAATAGCTGAGGAAGTGGTTTATCCAGTCCACACCCTACGGCAGGCCGGACACCGTACACCAGCTAACCTCCATCCCCACATCCAGACGGTCAAGGTCGGTGATATACAGGCTCAGGGACTTCGAGACTCGGGATCTTCCATCACCCTGGTCAGCCCAGATATTGTTCCCACAGAACATCATTTACCTGGCCGCCAAGTGACCATCATCCTTGCTGGGGGCCAGCGCTCGAACATCCCTCTGGCACGAGTGCAGTTGGACTGGGGAACTGACCAAGGAGAGGTTGAAGTGGGGCTCATGGACTGCCTCCCCACCCCTGTAATTTTGGGAAATGACCTAGGACAAGGACTATCCAGCCAGTTTGTCACCGCCATCACCCGCAGCCAAGCCAAACACCATCCTGGTGCAGGTCTTTCTTCCAACTCAATTGTGGAGACACGGGGCTCAGTGGGCGCTCTCGTCCACTAAAACCCGCCGCCTTTAGAAAGACAGCGTGGCTCAGGGCTCATCCCAACTGAACGCCGGCCTCCGTAACCGTGGGCGTAACACTACTCAGACAACACAGGGTGAGGGAACCACAATAATTAGACTTTATTGGATCCCCAAACAATTAACAGCACATAACACATAACCAGCAAAACACACAAATGTAACAGGCAACAGAGTCTCACCCTTCCGCTGGCTCACCAGGGATTAGAATGTCCATGCCTCACAGGTTCCAAGCTGTCTGAGGTCTGCAAAGTCTGTAACAGGTGACTGAACTGTCCCAACCTGCGTGTCCTCCTTAGGTAGTCCTGGTTTGCTGTTACAATCCTGACAGCCGGAGTCGAAATCCCTAGGCTGTGGATATGGTCTCCAACCGGATCCGGAGTCCCTAGATTGAAGCCATAAGATGTCCTGATCCTCCAGTCAGCTCCAAAGAGCTTAGACTGAATCCAACAACCATCAACAACCCCTGGTGGCTTAAAGAAGTCCTTTTTATAGCCACAACCTTCCACTTGGGTACACTGTGTCCTCATCGATTGGTTGGACAAGATTGCTTCTCCCATTGGAGGAATTTCAAGCTGCATGGACAATGTTCATTTAAATGATATGGGTAGAAAGCCTGAGGGTGTACATGTAAACTGGGAGTCACCGTCTAGACAATGGCTACTAAGGTAATTACATTATCAATACACAACTACAATACGTCTAGCTTTCAGTGGCCAACACAAGTACATTGAGTCAACAAGAGTCTTGTAAAAACAATGAGGGACTTCTCCCCCGTCTATAGACAATCTATCATGCTGTCTGGCTGGATTTTAAGAAACTTTAACCCATGTCGTCACAAAGGGATCTTTAGAAAAAGTATTTCCAAAGATCCTTTATGATATGCAAATGAGTGAGAGGACTAGTCACAAGGGTATTAGTTCCTGCACTCATTTTGTCCCCTCTTAGCATGTTAGCACACCCACAGGGGCATGCTTACATGCTAAGGGGGCCAACTAGCCAAGGGAAATAACGCCCTCGGGACTAGTCCCCTCGCTCATTAGCATACGATAAAAGATCTTTATAAATACTTTTTCTATAGTTCTCTTTATCTATGCTAGTGTATACAGGGACAGGGATTAGAGATATGCAGCCAGGACTGCTCGTGGTTCTGGGTACATATTGGACCTGACAGGTTCCCTTTAAAGGGGCTGTCTGAATAAAATGATCACCTATCTGCAGTGTAGGGAATAATGTATGATTGCAGGAGGGTGTGACTGATTTGGAGAATGGGGGTCCCCTGTTAGAGAGCTTGTATGATCACCATAGAGTTCCCTCCTATGGGACTGACTGATTAAGCCATTTCTCCCAGTCCCATTGCAGTAGATGGAGTAGTGGTCAACCATCCGCATTACAGCAGCCTTTACTTGGGAGACTTGGGAACCCATGTTCTTAGGCACATCCAGTGATCACACATTTAAAGCTGCCTTCTGTTAGGCCGTGTGTACACATTACATTTTTTTTAATATTTTTTAATTTTTTTTTTTTTTTATTTTTTGCATATTTTAATCAATCTGCAAGGGAAAGTGCATCCCAGCGAAGTCTATGAGAATCCCGAAGTTCTTCCCAAACAATGCAGATTTTTTTTCCTTGACGATTTTGGTGCAGAAGAAATCTCAATTGTTTCTGCGTTTTTTTTCTTTTCCTATCAAAATGTAAAAAAAAAGCATAAAAAAAAAGCAAAACTGCTCCAAAAACTGTTTTTTACCACAGCATTTTTCCTGCCAAGAGGTGCAGTTTTAGATCTAGAAAATCAATGCAAACTAATCTGCAATGTGGGAACATACCCTTAAAGGGTTGGCCTCATCAAATGAAATGGATACAGTTGCATTGTGCTTGGAAAAACAAACAACTTTTGCAATTTACTTGTTATTAAAAGACATCTTCATTCTCAAAAATGGCGGGATTTTTAATTGTATTGTGTACCGCTCGTTGCTTAGGTTACCGACTACCTCTGCTGCTTTTTGTAAGTGGCCCGTCACTTTGGCACGGAGGGCAGCTCTTGCAAGCTTTTGGCTATAGAGCTTGTAAGCGCTGCCCAACTATAGCGCCCCTGGCCTCCTCTTATGCTGCAGAGGTGTGCATCAAAGCGCACACAGTTAAGATCACCAGTGCCATTCACCCAAGCTGTCAATCTTCAGGAGCGCACCCCCCCCAGCAATTGGGAGGCCATTAGGAGAGTGTGGGGGGGGATGCGCTCCTGAAAATACCGCTTTAAACACGTAGCCTCACAATGCACCATCTCTCGCGTCGCTAGTCAGCGAGCTGATATTGGAGCCATTACCTTCCTGTTTGTCTCAGCATCCGGTCCCAGAGGACGTTTTACTCCCTCGACTCTTCTTCTCCTTTCACATAAACATTATCTGTCTCCACGTGTTAAACCTATTCTGGAAATCCTAATAGATGAAGGGCAGTGAGTCTCCTCTGCGGGGAAGCCGGACATTGGCGGGTTGGATGCGACCACAACTGGAAAACAGGATTTTGGGCCCATTTGACTACAGTAACATCCCCATGTACATTAGGGTAAAATTTAGAGGGATTGCACATGTTAAAATGTCAGCATCAAAACTTTTTGTTTTCAGGGGGAGAAAATCGGCCCCTAGCATTGGATTACGTCAATAACACGTGCACGCTCTGCCAAACCGACCATGCATGGGGGGTTATGAGGAATACCTGTCCGCTGGCCAATATGGACAGGCACCTTTTAAATTTTGAGTTTTCCACATCCTTCCGTTCTCTGCCCTCCCTGTCATTCTACCCACAGACTTTAGCTCCTTCCCATCAGAGGACGTAATTTCACATCCTACGTTTGATGCAGGTGTTTGGAGGGGGCTCAGGAACCGACCCTGAAACAGATCTGGCAGGTGCGAGTTGTGTTCTCATGGCATGTATTGCACAGCCGGTACCTGCCCATTACGGCAGCGACCGGAGCTAGGTCCAGTTGCTACTGTTTAACTATTTAAATGCCGCTGTCAGTCTGTGATAACAGCAATTAAATGGTGCGATTCCAAAGTGCAATCTTTCCAGAGTCCATTAATGTCCCCTGTGACAAGTAACAACTTCATTGCAGATCAGTAATTATTCTTTATAGTGCAATACTGTAGAACAAATGATCAATCGCAGAGCCCCGGGGGGAGTAAACAATAAAGGAAAAATAAGGAAGAAAGTAAAAAAAATAAAAAGTTTGAATTGCCCCCATTTTAAGTTTTTTTTTCTTTTTTTATTTTTTCCCTTCTCTCTTCTTCCTCCCCCCCTTCTCTCTTCTTCCTCCCCCCTTCTCTCTTCTTCCTTCCCCCCCCCTTCTCTCTTCTTCCTTCCCCCCCTTCTCTCTTCTTCCTTCCCCCCCTTCTCTCTTCTTCCTTCCCCCCTTCTCTCTTCTTACTTCCCCCCCTTCTCTCTTCTTACTCCCCCCCTTCTCTCTTCTTACTTCCCCCCTTCTCTCTTCTTACTTCCCCCCTTCTCTCTTCTTCCTTCCCCCTTCTCTCTTCTTCCTCCCCCCCCTTTCTCTCTCTTCTTCCTTCCCCCCCTTTCTCTCTCTCTCTTCTTCCTTCCCCCCCTTCTCTCTCTTCCTCTTCTTCCTTCCCCCCTTCTCTCTTCTTCCTTCCCCCCTTCTCTCTTCTTCCTTCCCCCCCTTTCTCTCTCTTCTTCCTTCCCCCCCCCTTTCTCTCTCTTCCCCCCCCCTTTCTCTCTCCCCCCCCCCCCTTTCTCTCTCTTCCCCCCCCTTTCTCTCTCTTCTTCCTTCCCCCCCTTTCTCTCTCTTCTTCCTTCCCCCCCGTCTCTCTCTTCTTCCTTCCCCCCCGTCTCTCTCTTCTTCTTCCTCCCCCCCCCTGTCTCTCTCTTCTTCCTTCCCCCCCTGTCTCTCTCTTCTTCCTTCCCCCCCTGTCTCTCTCTTCTTCCTTCCCCCCCCTGTCTCTCTCTTCTTCCTCCCCCCCTGTCTCTCTCTTCTTCCTCCCCCCCCCTGTCTCTCTCTTCTTCCTTCCCCCCCTTTCTCTCTCTTCTTCCTTCCCCCCCTTTCTCTCTCTTCTTCCTTCCCCCCCTTTCTCTCTTCTTCCTTCCCCCCTTCTCTCTCTTCTTCCTTCCCCCCCTTTCTCTCTTCTTCCTTCCCCCCCTTTCTCTCTCTTCTTCCTTCCCCCCCTTTCTCTCTCTTCTTCCTTCCCCCCCTTTCTCTCTTCTTCCTTCCCCCCTTCTCTCTCTTCTTCCTTCCCCCCCTTTCTCTCTTCTTCCTTCCCCCCCTTTCTCTCTCTTCTTCCTTCCCCCCCTTTCTCTCTTCTTCCTTCCCCCCTTCTCTCTCTTCTTCCTTCCCCCCCTTTCTCTCTTCTTCCTTCCCCCCCCCCTGTCTCTCTCTTCTTCCTTCCCCCCCTTTCTCTCTCTTCTTCCTTCCCCCCCTTTCTCTCTTCTTCCTTCCCCCTTCTCTCTCTTCTTCCTTCCCCCCCTTTCTCTCTTCTTCCTTCCCCTTCTCTCTCTTCTTCCTTCCCCCCCTTCTCTCTTCTTCCTTCCCCCCCCCTTTCTCTCTCTCTTCTTCCTTCCCCCCCCCTTCTCTCTTCTTCCTTCCCCCCCCTTTCTCTCTCTTCTTCCTTCCCCCCCCTTTCTCTCTCTTCTTCCTTCCCCCCCCTTTCTCTCTCTTCTTCCTTCCCCCCTTCTCTCTTCTTCCTTCCCCCCCTTTCTCTCTTCTTCCTTCCCCCCTTCTCTCTCTTCTTCCTTCCCCCCCCTTTCTCTCTCTTCTTCCTTCCCCCCCCTTTCTCTCTCTTCTTCCTTCCCCCCTTCTCTCTTCTTCCTTCCCCCCCTTTCTCTCTTCTTCCTTCCCCCCTTCTCTCTCTTCTTCCTTCCCCCCCCTTCTCTCTTCTTCCTCCCCCCCCTGTCTCTCTCTTCTTCCTTCCCCCCCTTTCTCTCTCTCTTCTTCTTCCCCCCCCCTTTCTCTCTCTCTTCTTCCTCCCCCCCCTTTCTCTCTCTCTTCTTCCTTCCCCCCCTTCTCTCTTCTTCCTTCCCCCCCCTTTCTCTCTCTTCTTCCTTCCCCCCCCCTTTCTCTCTCTTCTTCCTTCCCCCCCCTGTCTCTCTCTTCTTCCTTCCCCCCCCTGTCTCTCTCTTCTTCCTTCCCCCCTTCTCTCTTCTTCCTTCCCCCCCCTGTCTCTCTTCTTCCTTCCCCCCTTCTCTCTCTTCTTCCTCCCCCCCCCCCTTCTCTCTCTTCTTCCTTCCCCCCCCTTCTCTCTCTTCTTCCTTCCCCCCCCTTCTCTCTTCTTCCTTCCCCCCCCTTTCTCTCTCTCTTCTTCCTTCCCCCCCCTTCTCTCTTCTTCCTCCCCCCCCTTTCTCTCTCTCTTCTTCTTCCCCCCCCCTTTCTCTCTCTCTTCTTCCTCCCCCCCCCTTTCTCTCTCTCTTCTTCCTCCCCCCCCTTTCTCTCTCTCTTCTTCCTTCCCCCCCTTCTCTCTTCTTCCTTCCCCCCCCTTTCTCTCTCTTCTTCCTTCCCCCCCCTTTCTCTCTCTTCTTCCTTCCCCCCCCTGTCTCTCTCTTCTTCCTTCCCCCCCCTGTCTCTCTCTTCTTCCTTCCCCCCTTCTCTCTTCTTCCTTCCCCCCCCTGTCTCTCTTCTTCCTTCCCCCCTTCTCTCTCTTCTTCCTCCCCCCCCCCCTTCTCTCTCTTCTTCCTCCCCCCCCCTTCTCTCTCTTCTTCCTTCCCCCCCCTTTCTCTCTCTCTTCTTCCTTCCCCCCCCTTCTCTCTTCTTCCTCCCCCCCCTTTCTCTCTCTTCTTCCTTCCCCCCCCCTTTCTCTCTCTTCTTCCTTCCCCCCCCTTTCTCTCTCTTCTTCCTTCCCCCCCCCCCCTTTCTCTCTCTCCTTCCTTCCCCCCCTTTTTTCTTCCCCACCCCCCCTTCTTCTTTTTTCTTCATTTTCCACTGAGTTTTTAGGAAAAACTGTTCTGAAAGGGGAGATTCCCTGTAATTCATTTGATCTGGTTGTTGATAATCCAGCACTAGCCTTGGCACAGGAATCCAGCGCTTTGCTGTGAATGGATGGATGTACCCGGCAGAGACTTTTCCTGTATTTCTGCATCGGGTGGATGTCTTCAGTATGGCAGGTGCAGGCGATAGTTTGGGTGTTGTCCTGATTACGATGTGACGCCCTTCTGTCTTCTCTCTTCTCTCCAGATTGTGACTTGGAAGAGATACAGCGACTTTAAGAAACTCCATCGGGATTTGTTGCAGATACACAAGAATCTCTTCAGACAGACCGAGCTCTTCCCTCCTTTTGCTAAAGCAAAGCTGTTTGGTAAGTGACGGGGATGACGGCAGCGGAGCACGGAGCCTCCTCTCGTGTCAGTACTTGTACTCCATGTGTGACACCCGCCTCACCCTCGTGTTCTCCTCATGCACATCTTTTTTTTTTTTTGTCCACTTTACCTTCATTTTTAACACGTGTTGGGGACATGAGTTTGTGGCACTTACCAGCGTATAAGTATTACACGTTCTCCTCCTCCTCCTTCCTCATAGACTGCACAATTCTCCTGTTCTCACAATGGCCTCTGATGGAGGACCATGTGACCAGACGTGTCCATCAGCCTCCTCTTCCTCCTACACAAGGACTGCACAGTTCACTGTTGTGAATACATTAAAATTTAAATTCCAGTTTTGGGCGCCCTCTTGTGGTCAGTGCTGGTAGTGAAGTTGGCTTACTGAATAGAAACCAGACAGCTGAGGAGGATTGGCAATCTGGGTGTTCTGACTGGGCCTATATAACTGAGTAGTTTCCTCCTGTTCCTTGCCGGTGCTCAATGTATCTCCTGTGTGATAAGAACATTCTGAAACCAGCCCTTTTCTGTGTGTCTATCAGAACTCCTCTCAGATAAGTTGGTCTTTGTACCTCTGCTTATGGTTTCCACTTTCTTGGTATTTTGCCTGTGTGGAGTTTTTGGTGGAGTTGGATCGTTCCCTGCTTGGGAGTATTTGTGTACCTTGCTCCATGTTCTACTATGTATTGTATTTTCTTATATCACTGTAGTCCTTACATGTGGGGGGCTATCTATATCTTTGGGGACTGCTCCGAGGCAGATTAGCTTTTCTCATATTTCTATCTGTAAGAATATTTAGTTCTCCGGCTGTGTCGAGGCGACTAGGTCATCGTAGGCTTGTCTCACGGCTACTTCTAGTTGTGTGTCAGTATTAGGTCTGCAGTCCGTTAAAGTTCCAGCCACTCTGGTTATTTTTTGGGGTTCCGAGTTTTGTCCTTTGTTCTGATCCTCCTCGGTCACTGAATCCTAACCAGACGTGTCCATCAGCCTCCTCTTCCTCCTACACAAGGACTGCACAGTTCTCCTATTCTCACAATGGCCACTGATGGAGGAGCATGGGACCAGACGTGTCTATCAGCCTCTCCTTCTTCCTCCTACATGAGGGGGTGGGCTGCGAGCATCCATGACTTTTATGCCCACTGAAAGGGAACCTGAGAACTTATCCATGCTGCACGAACCACATGCAGCAAGTATCAGACTCCTCTGTATGATCTCAGCCAGGTGCGTTTGACTCTGAAACGCTGCAGACGTTATCACAGGGGGCGACTGTCAGAATCAAACATTTGTAGGGCTGTTCTTTGGCAAAATTTCATTTTTGCTCTTTAAATTTTTCCTATCCTTAACTTTTTTTTTTTTTTTGTTCCCTATCAACATATCCCTATGAGAATGAAAATGCCGCTTTGTTGGTGCATATATCAATATAGATAATGGCATGCACACAGTTAACGTTTTTGGAGGTACAGGGGTGCCAAAACCCCTGACAAGACAGCACTCAGGCTCTGTTCACACTAGAAAAAGGATTTTTCTCAAGACATTTCGAGAGTCTGAAAGATTAGCGCACTTGCGGTAAAAAAAATGCACCAAAAACCGCATGTGTTTTTGGTGCATTTTTCCGCAGGTTGGTCCCTGCGTTAATTTACCATTATCTATGGCAAAAAACGCAGGCACCTGCAGAAAAGAAGTGACATGCGCATTCTTTTTCTCAAGAAATTCTGCAGAAAGAATGTTCTTGAGAAAAAACGTAGTGTGCGCAAATCTATTTTTTTTTTCTTTTTCCATAGGTTTTGGTGGGGAATGTCTGCAGAAAGGTTACAACCATTTTCTCAAGAAATTTCTGCAGCAACAAATGCAAAAAAAAGTGGGTGAAAACGCGGTGTGCGCACAAGGCCTGAAGCGCAGACACGGATCCTCATTTATTGTCTTTTGGTCCCAGCATAGATTTTCTACCATAATACCCCTGCTTCAGTTTTTACAAAGGTTAATACCCTGGAGTGTGTCCACTCACCTGGGATACAACTCCTTAACTAGAAGTCCCAGGAATTTCGAGCTCCATAGGGTTCCAATGGTAGAAATGTTAAATGACCCCTCTCTGGGACTTCTAGTGTTAATTGTGGAGTTCCTCTAGGTCTAATAAATCACATTTATTACACACAATCAACAGAGCGACTGCATAATTAACACCGCACTTGGTTCAAAACGTCAGTTAAGTCGCATGTTGCCTGTTGAAGCTAATTGTGTGTAAAATTAATTTCTTTGGAATATTCTGTTAAATAATTTGCATTCACAAGAGTGTGCTGCAATTTCTGTCATTGGATTATTGATGCATATGGCAAAAGATAATTTTTTGCCATATGCATCCATTTGTAATTGCATGCAATTGTAATTTTACATCATTGCGGCGTTGCAAGAAACTAGTAACTGCAGTGCCACCCCCTGGTGACTTCCTGTTGCTGAATTCTGCAGGGAGGGAGTGAGTGCAGCCCCGGCCTTCTGATGTCACGTTTGAGACGCCTCTAAAACGAAACTTCACATGAAGGACAATAAAAAAAACAAAAACAAAACACATTTAGGGAGAAGTGTAGGGTATTAAAGCAAATTACAAAAGTAGGGTGTAAGGATTGGTACTTAGAAAATATATTTTAGGTCCCGGACCACCAATTTAACAATGAGTTATATTGGCACAAATTAATAAATATACGTGTATATTATCCTAAGACCATATTATGATTTTGACTTGTCTCATATTGATACCCATAAAACAAGTGCAGAGCTCCCTCTGGTGGTCTTATGTGGTAAGTTATCCATTCTGTACAATACTGAAGCGGCAGTGACACTCTTGTCCAAACTTTTTTTTTTCTTTTTATAAAATTAACAATTTTGTGAATCCCCCCCTCCCCCCCCAATTTCAGTAAAGTTGGATTTGCTGCCGAGGGTCTTGTTGGAAATCTGCTCGATACTCGTGTAGACTCCACCACTACCTTTTAAATTTGCGGTATATACCTACTGCTGAGTTGTTTTGTCCTTTGTGCTGTCGAGGTTGCAGTGACGTTCTGTCTTTTGTGATGTGACCTTAACGTTCATTGCTTGGGAATAAATGTAACTTTTCTGCGGACACAGTGTCACGATTGCCGAGTGTAGCAAGCGTGGCGAGGTGCATTCAGACCAATGTGCGTCTGAAGCACAACAAAAACACAAGAAAAAAGGGGCATCGGGGACACAAAAACAGGAAACTAGTGAGAGGGGTAGGTGGGCTCCTCCTAACCTCACCTGCAACTATCTCTTCCCCCTCACCAGTCCCTATACAGTCTCCGCAACTGTCGCCCAACAGGAACCTAGGACCCTTGGAAGACCCTATAGTAGCCCTGACTAGTGAGGGGCAGGTGGGGTTCACTAGACCTCACTGCTGCACTAACAATACACCAGGAAAGAAAAGACAAATGGGGAAAATTTACAAACTAAAGGATATAGCCTGAGCACAGGAACTTGATTAGCAGAACCTTCCTCAAAGGCGGCCAGGACACAACAGACTTTGTATCTTCAGCAGGGAACGCTGGGATACACCACTATTTAAACCTGAATGGTGTGACAACTTAGTAAGTGCAGCTGATCACTCAGCAAGGACCTGCTTAGGAAAAGCTGAAATAACAAAAACCGGCACTTAACCACTGCAGTGCCAAGAGAAACGAAACCCATTTGAAGAGAGCCAGATGAGAAGCTCCAGTCCAAAGGCTGTCACTTGTCTCTACATGCAGGGAGACGATCGTAACACAGTGTTATCACAGCCTTCAGCAAATGCTTCACTGGTGAAGGCCCAAGCTGGATATCTGCATTAATGATCTGGTCTACATAATGTTTCACAAACTTTGCAGAACGGTTTCCAGCAGGATTTTTTTTATTAATGGGTAAATCTACACTAGATCCGAAAACTCTATTAGACCCCAACAAGACCAAACACAAACAAAACATTAATTTGGACTAGATTCCAAAAAAAAAAAAAAAAAATTCATTCCGCTCCTTGGCCACCAAACTTTTTCGAAATGGATGTTTAAAATTAGTTAAACCTCTAAAATCTGCCACTTGTCCCTTAAATTATCATACCACTAAAAGTCATAACCAAACATAACAGTACAATTTATGGAACCCCAGAACAGTCCCCTAAAGTCGATCATATGCCAGAGTAGACTTAAAATATGTAATAACCTAGTACAGGCCGCATGATTTTGCTCCTAATTCCAGATCTGCCACTATACACTGATGAGCAAAAGGGTAACAATGTTTTGAACTTTCCATATCTCACCATTCACTACAGCTTTGAGCATGAGACGACCTTCATTTTATAGACAATCATCTTGGCTATCTCATACTGAAAGTTGACTTGCAGCTATTAAGCAACACCCCAATTTTTTAAGTAAATATATTTCTAAAGGTGCTATTGCTTACAGCAAAGAAGGGCAGCAGTTGTAAACCGCCCAGGCCAAAAGCTAATACTCTAGCAGGATGCAGCTAAGCCCACACTAAGTGGAGGCATCACAGGTGCAGGAGGAGCAAATCACACACACTTCCAAAAAATGGAGGGGGCGATTGCTGGATGATAAAACTGCACACTGATGGCTTGCATAGAGCACTGTTCACACATGCAGATGCACAAACACAAGCCTGTAGCCTATTAGGGGACACCCATACTATTGGATCAGGCGGGCAGCCAAGCCGTACTCTATCTGTACCACCTACCTATCTACCATACAGGGGCAGGACTCTAATATGCAAGGCCTAACAGAAAGGGGCCTGGCTGCATCCTATACAAAAACATATGAGGTTGTTAGTTGGTATTATGGCCAGAATACGGAAGCCTGCAACCCTCGCCATGGGAACCTCATGTTTGTAGGTCCCTACACACACACACACATACATGCATTATATATATATATATATATATATATATATATATATATATATATATATATATATATATATATATATATATATATATACATACATAATCAGTACAGACCAAAAGTTTGGACACACCTTCTCATTCAAAGAGTTTTCTTTATTTTCATGACTCTGAAAATTGTAGATTCACATTGAAGGCATCAAAACTATGAAATACTTAACAAAAAAGTGTGAAACAGTTGAAAATATGTCTTATATTCTAGGTTCTTCAAAGTAGCCCCCTTTTGCTTTGATTACTGCTTTGCACATTCTTGGCATTCTCTTGATGAGCTTCAAGAGGTAGTCACCGGAAATGGTTTTCCAACAGTCTTGAAGGAGTTCCCAGAGATGCTTAGCACT
Organism: Anomaloglossus baeobatrachus; assembly: GCF_048569485.1. Taxonomy (NCBI): domain Eukaryota; kingdom Metazoa; phylum Chordata; class Amphibia; order Anura; family Aromobatidae; genus Anomaloglossus; species Anomaloglossus baeobatrachus. Next base: position 42,121,149 of record NC_134355.1, on the reverse strand, counting down.
TGTTGGCCCTTTTGCCTTCACTCTGCGGTCCAGCTCACCCCAAACCATCTCGATTGGGTTCAGGTCTGGTGACTGTGGAATCCAGGTGATCTGGCGTAGCACCCCATCACTCTCCTTCTTAGTCATATAGCCCTTACACAGCCAGGAGGTGTGTTTGGGGTCATTGTCCTGTTGAAAAATAAATGATGGTCCAGCTAAACGCAAACCGAATGGAATAGCACACCGCTGCAAGATGCTGTGGTAGCCATGCTGGTTCTGTATGCCTTCAATTTTGAATAAATCCCCAACAGTGTCACCAGCAAAGCACCCCCACACCATCACACCTCCTCCTCCATGCTTCACGGTGGGAGCCAGCCATGTAGAGTCCATCCGTTCACCTTTTCTACAAAGAAACGGTGGTTGGATCCAAAGATCTCAAATTTGGACTCATCAGACCAAAGCACAGATTTCCACTGGTCTAATGTCCATTCCTTGTGTTCTTTAGCCCAAACAAGTCTCTTCTGCTTGTTGCCTGTCCTTAGAAGTGGTTTCCTAGCAGCTATTTTACCATGAAGGCTGCTGCACAAAGTCTCCTCTTAACAGTTGTTCTAGAGATGAGAAGGTGTGTCCAAACTTTTGGTCTGTACTGTGTGTATGCGTGTGTATAATATATATATATATATATATATATATATATATATATTATATATATATATATAATATATATATATATTACTTATTTTAGTATGTATAAAATAGCAACATAAAGAGGAATAAATATCCTCCAAAAATTAAGCAAATACTTACAGCAAAGAAGGGCGGCAGTTGTAAACCACCCAGGCTGTGTGTGATCTGCTCCTCCTGCTTCACTTCGTGGAGGTTTCGCTGCATCCTGTTGGAGTATTAGTTTTTGGCCTGGGCAGTTTACAACTGCTGCCCTTCTTTGCTGTAAGTATTTGCTTAATTTTTGGAGGATATTTATTCCTCTTTATGTTGCTATTTTTATAAAGCTGCTATTGGCATTAATTTCTCACCAGATGTCTATAACAACCCATCCAATCCACACAGGCAAGGAAAGCAAACCACGGAGGTCCGTGAACTAAGTTGTGTATAATAAATAGAAATGACACAGGAAAAAAAACAAATCTATTGAACACATGAAGAGAGGTGTGGAAAGTCATGACACCATCTGAAATCTATCAGCTGTTTGAACTGATGGCCTCTTAATAGGTTTCTCATTGCCAAGATGTGACACAAGAAACATCTTATGATGGGTAAAACCAGTGAGCTGTCTCAAGACCTTCACAACCTTATTGTAGCAAAACATTGATGGCATTGGTTATAGAAGAATTTCTAAACTGCTGAGGGCTCAAGTGAGCTCTGTTGGGGCCATAATCCGGAAGTGGAAAGAACATAATTTCACCATAAACCAGCCACGACCAGGTGGTCCCTGCAAGATTTCAGACAGAGGAGTGAAAAGAATTAATCAGAAGATTTTTCCAAGAGCTAAGAACAACCTGTGGAGAGCTACAGAAAAACCTGGAATCAGCAGATATACTTATTTTAAAGAAAATAATAAGTAATGCACTCGCCCTGTATGGCCTGTATGCACTCTCCTGTATGGCCTGTATGCACGCTCCTGTATGCACGCTCCTGTATGCACGCTCCTGTATGGCCTGTATGCACGCTCCTGTATGGCCTGTATGCACGCTCCTGTATGGCCTGTATGCACGCTCCTGTATGCACGCTCCTGTATGGCCTGTATGCACGCTCCTGTATGGCCTGTATGCACGCTCCTGTATGCACGCTCCTGTATGGCCTGTATGCACGCTCCTGTATGCACGCTCACCACGCAAAACTCCACTGCTGAACAAAAAGAAGGTTCAAGAACATTTAAAGTTTACTCCTCAACATTTACACAAGACTTTGAAATACTAGGAGAATAATGTCTGGTCAGATGGGAACAAAATTTAACTCTTTGGAGGCCATAATACACATCATGTTTGGAGACCAAAAGGCAAATCACCCCCAAAATACCAATATCAGTGAAGTGTGGCGGTGGCAACATCATGATGTGGGGCAGTTTTTCAGCATACAGCACTGGCAAACTTCATATAATTGAAGGATGGATGAATGGACAAATGTACGGAGACATTCTTGATAAAAATCTGCTGCCATCTACCAGGATAATGAAGATGAAACAAAGGTGGGACCTTCAGGACGTCAAGAGTGTTTATGTGGAAGAGTGGTCCAATATCCCACCTGAGCAATGCATGGGAATAGTTTCTCCATACAGGAGGCGTGTTGAAGCTTCATCACCAACAAACACTTTTCGTTGAAATCTTAAATTTCAATAAGTGTGAATAATTTTTCCCTGTCTCATGTCTCATTATTACCGATCATTTAATTCATGGTCATCTACTGTTTGCTTTCTTTGCCTGTGTGGATTGGATGAGTTGTTATCGACATCTGGTGAGAAATTCATGTCAATAGCACCTTTAAGAAATATATTTACTTAGAAAATTCTTCTGCATAAACTAGCTCTCCAACAAAATATGGGCCCTCTTGTGGCTTCAAAACAACATAGATGTGGTATGGCCTCTGTTCCTGTTCTGTGTGTGTGTGTCTCTCTCTGTCTCTCTCTGTCTCTCTCTGTCTCTCTCTGTCTCTCCCCCCTCTCTCCCTCTCTCCAGAGGCGGAAAAATATCTTTAATCCTCCACTATATTTCACTGTAGGTACTGTGTTCTTTTCTTGGAAGACCTCATTCCATTTTCGGTAAGCAGTAGAAGGATGTGCTTTACCAAAAATCTCTATCTTGGTCTCATCTGTCCACAATACATTTGGTTCAGCAGTGGGGTCCTCCTGGGTCTCCTCCATAGTGTTTCATTACATTCAAATGTGGATGGATAGTTTGTGCTGTCACTTGATTCCCCCTGAGCTTGCAGGACAGCTTGAATGTCTTTAGAACTTGATTGGGGCTGCTTATCCCCCATCCAGACTATCCTGTGTTGCAACTGGGACGCCCCAGGCCTGTGGGGTACTCTGTCCCGGGCGTGTGTGACACTCAGGGGGAGTCGTGGTCGCGGCTGATGCCCGGTTCTGTGACCCTGGGGGTCGGTCCGAAGAAATAAAAGAAAAGGGTGAAAAATAAAAAGGAAAGAAAAATAAGAGTTCTCGACTACGCCTCTTGCGGTGTGCGGCCAGGTTATTGGGGCCGCCGCTGCAGGGTCCTGCTGAGGCTGATGGAGTAGTGCAGCTTAGGTGTTTTGGGCCCTCCGCGAGCAGGCACAGGCCCCAGCAGTGAATGATGAAGGAAGGGGGCAATGATAGGGGACGGTCAGTATATGTGTGCAGAGGATCAAAGGAAACAGTCCACACCGGTATTGCAGTTTCAACTTGCCTTTTACTTGTAGCTGGTACCTGTACCCTCTGGTGCCGGTTCCAGGTGTTCCCGCTCTCCTTGTTCTCTGTGCCAGCTGTGACCTGGGTTGGCTGTTCTCCATGCACACTTGTTGATGGGCTCCTGTGGCCTAGAGCTGCTTGGGAGTCCCTTCTCTCTTCAGTCTTGGTCCTATTGCAGGCAGCCTGCATTATTTAAGGGGTTCAGTCCCAGGTCCTCTTTTCTGCTGATGCTTCAGGCTCTTTGGTTGGCGATGGACCCTGGAGATCTCCTCACCTGGCAGATTTAACAGTTGACCATAAAGTGTCCCGCTGTCCTAGGGTCTGCACCCCGCCTCGTGTGGAGTCCTGTGAGCCTTGGTTCCAGACCTCCACAGGCGCCCCGCGGTTCCTGAAGTCTTACACTTCCGCAGGTAACACACGGTTCCTGGAGTCCTGGTTCCTTACTCCACAGTCCCTCACTCCTGTCACAGCACTCAGGTGTTACTTCAGGTCTTTCTATACTTTCGCTCTCGCTCCTTCTCTCTCCTCTCAACTCCTCTACTCCTTCCTTCACTTCCCTTAACTTAACTTTACTCAACTGACTACTTCCTCCCGCCAACTTCCCATCCGACCACTGCCCCTACCCCCCCCCCTTGCTGGGTCTCTCCCTACAGATTGAGTGGTGACTATCCAATCAGTGTCCATCCCTTTTACCTGTTGCTAGGCAGTCTCCCAGTCTGGTGTTGGGGTTGTGTATGTGGCCTGAGGGTGCTTGTCTGTTAGCTGACGTGGATATTCTGGGGTTTGGGTTTCCACGTTTACATTTTGTGGCACCTGTTACCGCAGGGGTGCTACAAAACCTTTGATCATTTTTTCTTTGCCACCCAGGGCAATTAGCTACAGTGCCGCGAGTTGTAAACTTCTTGATTTAAATTGTGTACTGTGGACAAAGGAACATCAATATCTCTGGAGATGGACTTGTAACCTTAAGATTATATATTTTTTTTGTTAACAATTTTAGTTCTCAAGTCCTCAGACAGTTCTCTTCTTCTCTTTCTGTTCTCCATGCTTAGTGTAGCACACACAGACACGCAATGCAAAGATTGAGTCAACTTCTCCCCTTTTTACTTAATTTCCGGTGTTATTTTTATATTGCCCACCGTGGTTACTCGCCAGTGTTTAATTTGAATGAGCATCACATGCCTGAAAAAAGTTGTTAATCCACAGTTTTGGAAAGGTGGCAAGAAATTTGTACAATTTGACCTGCTTTGGAGGTGGTGGTGGCCCATAACCTCATTGGCACCCTGGCCGGTTGCACCTCTGTGGCATGTCTGCCCCCTGAAGCTCAGTACATTCTGTTATGGAAGTTAATGAGTAATTTTCTCCAATTTGAGCATTAGGGCTGCCTTCGTTTTCATAATATTTATATATTAGTACAGACCAAAAGTTTGGACACACCTTCTCAATCAAAGAGTTTTCTTTATTTTCAGGACTCTGAAAATTGTAGATTCACATTGAAGGCATCAAAACTATGAATTAAAACATGTGGAATGAAATACTTAGTGTGAAACAACTGAAAATATGTCTTATAGTCTAGGTTCTTCAAAGTAGCCACCTTTTGCTTTGATTACTGCTTTGCACACTCTTGGCATTCTCTTGATGAGCTTCAAGAGGTAGTCACCGGAAATGGTTTTCCAACAGTCTTGAAGGAGTTCCCAGAGATGCTTAGCACTTGTTGGCCCTTTTGCCTTCACTCTGTGGTCCAGCTCACCCCAAACCATCTCGATTGGGTTCAGGTCTGGTGACTGTGGAGACAAGGTCATCTAGCGTAGCACCCAATCACTCTCCTTCTTAGTCATATAGCTCTTACACAGCCTGGAGGTGTGTTTGGGGTCATTGTCCTGTTGAAAAATAAATGATGGTCCAACTAAACGCAAACCGGATGGAATAGCACGCCGCTGCAAGATGCTGTGGTATCCATGCTGGTTCAGTATGCCTTTAATTTTGAATAAATCCCCAACAGCGTCACCAGCAAAGCACGCCCACACCATCACACCTCCTCCTCCATGCTTCACGGTGGGAACCAGCCATGTAGAGTCCATCCATTCACCTTTACTACAAAGACACGGTGGTTGGATCCAAAGATTTCAAATTTGGACTCATCAGACCAAAGCACAGATTTCCACTGGTCTAATGTCCATTCCTTGTGTTCTTTAGCCCAAACAAGTCTCTTCTGCTTGTTGCCTATCCTTAGCAGTGGTTTCCTAGCAGCTATTTTACCATGAAGGCTGCTGCACAAAGTCTCCCCTTAATAGCTGTTCTAGAGATGAGAAGGTGTGTCCAAACTTTTGGTCTGTACTGTGTATGTGTATATGTGTGTGTGTGTGTGTGTATGTATATATATGTGTATATATATATATATATATATATATATATATATATATATATATATATATATATATATATATATATATATATATATATATATATATATATAATATACTATACACATATATATATTATACACATATATATATTATACACATATATATATTATACACATATATATATTATACACATATATTATATATACTATACACATATATATATTATACACATATATTATATATACTATACACATATATATATTATACACATATATTATATATATTATACACATATATATATTATACACATATATATATTATACATATATATATATTATACATATATACACATATATACACATGTATACATATATATATATATATAAATTATATTCAGTTTTAATAGGCCAAAGATCAAAGTCCAAGGATTGTATTATTAATCAATAATACAAACCTTGGACTTGGATCTTTGGCCTATTAAAACTGGCCATGGGAACTGGGATTTTCCACATCATTGAGGGGGCACAATCCTTCACAGTGGAGTGTTTACTTCATTTTTTTTGTATTTCCATACAGTAGGAAAACAAGAGTTCAGCGGATAAATGTGCCGAGATCCCACTGAGGAGACCCCCGGGAGCGTGTCCTGTTGTTTTCCATGCACTGCCTAGTGCAGCTTGCAGGATATAAACACAGGCTTATTATCGGTGATAACGGAGCCATCCTGTCCTATCTACACGCGATCACACCGGCTTGTTACAATTACAAACCCCCCTATGCCACGTTGTTCTGTTTGCTTATCCAGAGGGGACATTTATTTCCTGCAAGAACCCCTCTGGAGCCCACGTGTTGCTGTGATCTGACACCGAAAAATGACAGAGTGACCGAAGGACAGATGTTAGAAAAAAAAAAAATTGAATTTTATACAGACAGCTGATATATGTACATACAGTATGTGTTGTGTGTACATACAGTGCCTTGTGAAAGTATTCGGCTCCTTTGAATTTTTCAATCTTTTCCCATATTTCAGGCTTCAAACATAAAGATAAAAATATTAATGTTATGATGAAGAATCAACAACAAGTGGGACACAATTGTGAAGTTGAACGAAATTTATTGCTTATTTTAAACTTTAAATAACTGAAAATTGGGGCGTGCAATATTATTCGTCCCCTTTAAGTTAATACTTTGTAGCGCCACCTTTTGCTGCGATTTCAGCTGCAGTCGCTTGGGGTATGTGTCTATCAGTTTTGCACATCGAGAGACTGAAATTCCCGCCCATTCTTCCTTTGTAAACAGCTGGAGCTGAGTGAGGGTGGGTGGAGAGCGTTTGTGAACAGCGGTTTTCAGCTCTTTCCACAGATTCTCGATTGGATTCAGGTCTGGACTGTGACTTGGCTATTCTAACACCTGTATACGTTTATTTGTGACCCATTCCATTGTAGATTTTGCTTTATGTTTGGGATCATTATCTTGTTGGAAGACAAATCTCCGTCCCGGTCTCGGGTCTTTTGCAGACTCCAACAGGTTTTCTTCAAGAATGGTCATGTATTTAGCTCCATCCATCTTCCCATCAATTTTAACCATCTTCCCTGTCCCTGCTGAAGAAAAGGCCCAAACCATGATGCTGCCACCACCATGTTTGACAGTGGGGATGGTGTGTTCAGGGTGATGAGCTGTGTTGCTTTTACACCAAACATATCGTTTGGCATTGTGCCCAAAACGTTTGATTTTGGTTTCATCTGACCAAAGCACCTTCTTCCACATGTTTGGTGTGGGGTGAGGTGGCGAAAACAGACACAGGTGTGCTACGCACATCACCGCTGATGATGCTGGGTGATGGGTATTGAATAGCATTTTAGCACGCCCAGTGTGAACATTCTAAGAGGGCGGACTAGTCAGGGAAAATAATGCTCTTGCGACTAGTCCCTATGCTCATTATCATATCATAAAGGATTTTTAGAAATAATACTTTTTATAAAGATCCCTTTATCGATGCTACTAGATACAGGTACAGTTAGGCAGGGATTAGCAATATGCACCCAGAACTGCTCGTGGTTCTATGTGCATATTACACCTGACAGGTTCCCTTTAAAATACGACTTTCCCACTGAAAATGCTCTAATCCTCTTGAGTACACTAGTAGCACTGGATAAGGCTAGGTTCACACACTGCGTTTTTTTGACGCTGCGTTTTTGTGCGTTTTTTGCGTCAAAAACGCACCTGCGTCAAATAAACGTGGCAAAACGCACGCGTTTTGCCGCGATTTGGTGCGTTTTTTGCTGCGTTTTTGCTCACTGCGACTTTATGCGTTTATCAGTGAACAAAAAAAAAGGTCTGGTGTCATTTCCTTCTTCAATATGTTCTTCATTCTCCACTAGTGTATGCTGGAGAGCAGACAGCAGCTGCAGAACTACAAGGCTCAGAATACTCCATCCAATAGTGTATGCAGGAGAGCAGACAGCAGCTGCAGAACTACAAGGCTCAGCATCCTCCTTCCAGGACTGTATGCAGGATTTCTTTGCCCCCCCAAACAAAAAAAAAATGACGTGGGCTTCGCCATATTTTTGTATGCTAGCCGGGTACAGCAGGCAGGTACGGGCTGCCCCCAACCCCCAGCTGCCTATTTGTACCCGGCTGGGAACCAAAAATATAGAGAAGCCCTTTTTTTTTAATTATTTCATGAAATAATTAAAAAAAAAAAAATGACGTGAGCTTCGCCTAATTTTTGTGTCCAGCCGGGTACAACTAGGCAGCTGGGGATTGGAATCCACAGTGCAGGGTGCCCATGCTTTCTGGGCACCCCTGCTGTGAATTGCAGTCCGCAGCCACCCCAGAAAATGGCGCTTTCATAGAAGCGCCATCTTCTGGCGCTGTATCCAACTCTTCCAGCTGCCCTGATGCCGGGTGGCTCACTGGGTAATAATGGGGTTAGGGCTAGCTGTATATTATCAGCTGGGCCTAAGCCTGAAATTCATGGTGTCACGCCAATATTAGACATGGCCACCATGAATTTCTAGTAAAGATAAAAAAACACAACACACAGAAAAATATTTTTATTAGAAATAAAACACAACACAATTAGTGACTCCATCTTTATTGAAATAAAGAACCCCCCTCCGCAGTAATCCTGGGTCAAGGGTCCCGCGCCGTCCAATCCGGATCCAATATCACCTGATCGGTTTGCTGGAAGGCAAAGCGATCAAATGATGTGTCAGGTTCTAGGGCCTGAATCACATCACACATCAGCTGATTGTATAAAAGCCGTTTATACAATCAGCTGATGCATCGGTGCAAAAAAAAAAACAATTCTCACTTATGTGCTGATAACCAGCAGCTCCTAGAGCGATTGGAGGAGTCTGATCCCGTCCGATCGCTGCAGCAGCTGCCGGTAATCAGGGATGAAGTCTCCTGACGCATCCGCTGATAACCGGCCGGGCGCCGGCGTCAGCCCAAGACTTGCGATCAGCTGACGCGTCAGGTGACTGCATCAGGTGATCCATCGCCAGGTCCTGCATCCTGCAGGCATACGTACCCGGGGAGACTGCACACACCCGGAGCGGCGGTACCGGGAGGAGGATCTGGGAGCGGGCATGGCACCGGGACTCTGCAGACAGGTGAGTATGACTTTTTTTTTTTTTACTGTTAACTTTTGTTTTCGCAGCCGCTTCCACCTCCTGCCCGTACATGGCGCTGCACGGCAGCTGACATGCACAGGACCGGAGGTGGAAGCGGCGGTAACGGTACCGGGAGGATTCACGCTCCTGTGTTTACTGACAGAAGGAATCCTCTTCCTGTACACGTCACTTTACTACCCACCTCCTGCGTTTTATAGCTGCGTGTTTGGTCTTAGAAACGCACTAAAACGCACCAAAACGCAGCTATTTGCGTTTCTCATTGCGTCTTTCAACATCCCATTGCACTCAATGGATGAAAAGCGCAGTGAAAAACGCGGGAATAATTGACATGCTGCGTTTTTGTGGCACCACAAAAACGCAGCTGAAAAAAAACGCTGTGTGCAGACAGCAAAAATGAAAACTCTTAAGGCTGCTTTACACCAGACAATCTATCGTGCGATAGATCGTCGGGGTCACGGTTTTTGTGACGCACATCCGGCATCGCTGGCGATGCCGTCCTGTGTGACACCTCCTAGTGACGCAGTATCGCTCACAAATCGTGAGTCGTGTACTGCTTGCTAGGTTCCATAATATCGTTTAATTTAGTAGTTCATCGTTTCCGGGGTAGCACAGGCCGCTCCGTGTGACACCCCGGAAACTATGAACAGCAGCTCACCTGCGTCACGCGGCCGCCGCCGGCTATGTGAAGGAAGGAGGTGGGCAGGATATTTACGTCCCGCTCATCTCCGCCCCTCCGCTTCCATTGGGTGGCGGCCGTGTGACGTCGCTGTGACGCCGAACGTCCCTCCCACTCCAGGAAGTGGACGTTCGCCGCCCACAGCGAGGTCGTACGAGAGGTAAGTATGTGTGACGGGGGTTACTGACTTTGTGCGACACGGGCAGCGATTTGCCCGTGACGCAAAAAGGACGGGGGCGGGTACGATCGATAGTGCAATTTCACAATCGGTCGTACCGTGTAAAGCAGCCTTTAGACTTTGCTGGGGAAGCAAAGTCATGCAGTTTTCTGAGCAAAAACGCACCCGAAAACTGCGCAAAAACGCCGCGAAAAACGCACTGTGTGAACTTACCCTAAGAGATTTTGCTCCCTTAACACTTCTGAGTGGATCATATAATTTGAGCTACTGATTATGAAAATCACCTTGAATTTTTCCTGTCAAGCACCTCTTTTCTGAAATCTTCTTTTTGAGCTTTTTGGTTTTTTTCTTCATATTTTCATGCTGTTCATTTATTGTCTACAATATATGTGCTATTATATAATTTATAGGCAAGCAAAGGCATGAATTCCTTGCATTTCTTTGAAGTTGCAAAACTTCAGTGGAATTGTTAGATTGGTAGGCACACCTAGACATGTCTGGACACTGCTTGAAATGATTCTGCAATTTATTTCACATTGAGGCCTATTTTAGACCCATGGTAAGGTTTTAATATTAGAGAGTGTAGGTACTGTCCCAACTGGATACACCTTGTCGTTGGTGGGATGGCTTTATGCTTTTTTTTGATCAAAAACAGTGTTTACTAAGTACCCTATGTTTATATGCACTATGCTTTTATTTAGTTACAGCAGGGTATATTGTCACAATTTTTCCCTTGGTTTTTCTTTATACTTTTATTGTTGTAGTTTTGATCCTTCCATCTGCAGACCAGAATCGGACCAACTGAGTAGGCCACGTCTGTGGTGGGGGCAGGGGCTGCCTCTCCTGAGAGATCGCATTCTGGACACACATGCCCAGATCACACTTCACTTTTCTTTCAACCCCCACCAGTGACCTACCATGCCCAGTTGGTCCGAATCCGGTCTGCAGCCAGTAACAGTGACATGCCCTGTTCAGTTGGTCCAATTACGGTCTGCACTCAGCACCAGGGACATGCCCTGCTCAGTTGTTCCGATTCCGGTCTGCAGCCGGCTCCAGTGACATGGCCTGCTCAGTTGGTCCAATTCCGATCTGCAGCCGGCACCAGTGACATGCCCTGTTCAGTTGTTCCGTTTCCGATCTGCAGCCGGCACCAGTGACATGCCCTGTTCAGTTGGTCCAATTCCGATCTGCAGCCGGCACCAGTGACATGCCCTGTTCAGTTGGTCCAATTCCGATCTGCAGCCGGCACCAGTGACTTGGCTGCTCAGTTGGTCCAATTCCGATCTGGAGCCGGCTCCAGTGACATTTGTAATAGAATATGTCTGGCTCACTGTGTACGCAGTAGGTGCTCAGAAAAAATAGAAGTCAATATAATAAACTTAGCTCTGGCACACTATAATGATCAATAAGATGATAAAAGACTCCTTGAAATGTTGAAAATTCTTTTATTAGTGCAAAAAAAGGATGATAAATCGTCCGACGTTTCGACCTTATTTTCAGGTCTTAATCATGGACATGGTTATCTAAGATCATAGGGGGTTACAAAAAAAACATGTAATTAGTACAACATAATAATCCAGTATATCATAGTACAATAAATCATTTAACCATGATGCACATGTAAGAATTTTCCTAAAAAACATAATGGATGCATTTATACAAAGGGAAACAGAAAATTCCCATAAGGCCCATCTGAGAGATTATTCAGAAATGAAAAAAATAAAATGAAATAACCAAAACAAAGTCAGGCACAATGGATACACACCTATATGAGTAACAGGGTGGTGTGTGTTCAATTGTATAGCGTCATCGCCAATGGTACAAATGGAAAACTTGTAATCCTACATAGTCAAAAGAGTGAACACACATCATATCAAAATCACAGAAACCTGATTATGAGAAAAGAACTCGATCTTCATACTGTGTTCAATATAGCAGTGTGAACATATATATGTCTCGGTACCTTATGCACTTAGAATTTCTAATGTAGACAATGCGAGCCTATTCCAAAAACTGGAATTGGGTAGAATCTAAAATAAATGGCATAAGAATTATTATGACACATGGGCTGTGACCAAAAAATGGGCCGTGAGACCAAGAGGTAAAAATGAAACTACCTGTATCCCTACACAGTAATAAGTAATGGATGTCACTCCATAATCTAGGTGAAAGGGGCTCTTATATCAAAGAATTCCCAGTCACCTCAGAAATATGAAAAATAGGATAAATGGTATAATAATGAATAGGTGGTGAGTCGTACTACCTAAAGGAGATGTGAAATATAGGACACACATCCGTAACCACTACAAGTTCTGATGGAAGAGAGAGGGAGAGAGAGAAAAGGAGAAAAGAGAAAAAGAAAATTTTAAAAAAGAATGAATGTCACTACCTGAGTCGCTGCTGGAAAAGCCCCAATAGGTGTGGTGAGGGTTGGTAGAATGCCCTCACTGAAGGGTTTTCAGTTGCCTCAGATTCATGAAAAGGCAAGGGTGCCTGGAGAGAAAAGGGGGAGTTCGTATACCGTGAACAGTACAAGATATGTGTATCACATGTACTAGTGTAGGGATATATACAGGCTATCCATAGAAAATAGATTTTAAAAGGTAAGGAATACCTGTATTGTTATATGATAGCCGCGTATTAAATTATATTATAAGGGTATATCCAAATAGTATTTCCAGGAAGTCGGACGGGGAATGCACTGCTCCCTAGTATAAATAAGTCCCTCGCCACGGTCGGATGCACTCCTCCCTGGGGCCTATACCCGATACCCTGCACCACCACTGAGAGGTATGTGTACCGGTTCACTCCGGTCTAAGCCACGTTATCAGGAGCCTTTATCCATTTTTTCTTATGCTCTCCTTTATAGTCCCAATACAGCGCTCTGTTCGCCCTTTACCTTCACCAGCATATACCAGGTATGTGATCTGGCCTACACTATAGTGTCTGACACATGCATCCCATATACTAGTATTTATGCCATGTTCCCTATAGGGTTTTCTATAGAACCCTACTGGGACGTCTTTTCCCTTGAATATCCACAGGGCCTTAATGGTTAAGTCCCTTAGGCTACATAAAGGTAATATCATTGTAATGCTCTGCACACTATATGTACCTTATATTGGTGTTATCCTTTCATGTATGTACACTTCTAATTTTTTGCAACATTTGTCTATAGAGGTTGTGATCCTGAAACTACTGAGAATCTTTCAGCTGAACCAATATACTATTTGGATATACCCTTATAATATAATTTAATACGCGGCTATCATATAACAATACAGGTATTCCTTACCTTTTAAAATCTATTTTCTATGGATAGCCTGTATATATCCCTACACTAGTACATGTGATACACATATCTTGTACTGTTCACGGTATACGAACTCCCCCTTTTCTCTCCAGGCACCCTTGCCTTTTCATGAATCTGAGGCAACTGAAAACCCTTCAGTGAGGGCATTCTACCAACCCTCACCACACCTATTGGGGCTTTTCCAGCAGCGACTCAGGTAGTGACATTCATTCTTTTTTAAAATTTTCCTTTTCTCTTTTCTCCTTTTCTCTCTCTCCCTCTCTCTTCCATCAGAACTTGTAGTGGTTACGGATGTGTGTCCTATATTTCACATCTCCTTTAGGTAGTACGACTCACCACCTATTCATTATTATACCATTTATCCTATTTTTCATATTTCTGAGGTGACTGGGAATTCTTTGATATAAGAGCCCCTTTCACCTAGATTATGGAGTGACATCCATTACTTATTACTGTGTAGGGATACAGGTAGTTTCATTTTTACCTCTTGGTCTCACGGCCCATTTTTTGGTCACAGCCCATGTGTCATAATAATTCTTATGCCATTTATTTTAGATTCTACCCAATTCCAGTTTTTGGAATAGGCTCGCATTGTCTACATTAGAAATTCTAAGTGCATAAGGTACCGAGACATATATATGTTCACACTGCTATATTGAACACAGTATGAAGATCGAGTTCTTTTCTCATAATCAGGTTTCTGTGATTTTGATATGATGTGTGTTCACTCTTTTGACTATGTAGGATTACAAGTTTTCCATTTGTACCATTGGCGATGACGCTATACAATTGAAGACACACCACCCTGTTACTCATATAGGTGTGTATCCATTGTGCCTGACTTTGTTTTGGTTATTTCATTTTATTTTTTTCATTTCTGAATAATCTCTCAGATGGGCCTTATAGGAATTTTCTGTTTCCCTTTGTATAAATGCATCCATTATGTTTTTTAGGAAAATTCTTACATGTGCATCATGGTTAAATGATTTATTGTACTATGATATACTGGATTATTATGTTGTACTAATTACATGTTTTTTTTGTAACCCCCTATGATCTTAGATAACCATGTCCATGATTAAGACCTGAAAATAAGGTCGAAACGTCGGACGATTTATCATCCTTTTTTTGCACTAATAAAAGAATTTTCAACATTTCAAGGAGTCTTTTATCATCTTATTGATCATTATAGTGTGCCAGAGCTAAGTTTATTATATTGGCTCCAGTGACATGGCCTGCTCAGTTGTTCCAATTCCGATCTGGAGCCGGCTCCAGTGACATGGCCTGCTCAGTTGTTCCGATTCCGGTCTGCAGCCGGCTCCAGTGACATGGCCTGCTCAGTTGTTCCGATTCCGGTCTGCAGATGGAAGGATCAAAGCTACACCAACAATAAAGGTATTTACAAGCCTCTTACAGATAACAGATGCAGAGTAAATAGAAGTATACTAGGAAAGTGTTAGTTAGGAAGAGTTAGGATAAAAGAAAGGGGATCACATTAGTAGTGGAAAACCTCTTTTAGGAAGGCATTATTGTTGGTCCACAAATATGACACACCATTAATGACAAGCACATTGAAGCGCTTCTGGTGGTGCCTGAGAAAATTACTTGGAAATCATTCAAGGATGTTTCCAAGAATTTCCTTGGCAACTATCTAGCACGAAACTACATCGAATTGGTAGACAACCTTCTTGAAGCTTACAAAGTGAAGAAGTGTCACTAAAAAATCATTTTCTGAATTCATATTTGGATTTCTTCCCTAAAATTCTTGGTGCAGTCAGTGACGAACACGATGAACGGTTTCAACAAGATATTTTCATGGTGGAAAAGCGTTATCAATGCTATTGGAATCCATCAACGCTGGCTGACCATTGCTGGACACTAATACGGGATGCACCGGATGTTGAGTGCAATCGAAAGTCCGCAGCAATACACTTTTGATTCATTTGATCTAAGCCTGCGGGGAACATTTAAATGTTTCAAACTCGGTACAACTTTATCTCATGTCTCTCAAAATTTCTACGATAGCAGATATACAACTTACAAGACAAGGAGCGCTAATAGGGTCTTACCCGCAAAAACAAGGAGGTTTAGTGTAGCTTGCAAGGCTCACCTTGAGTAGTTTTGAGAGTCACAACTACTATTAACATATGTAAACTGCTGCAGCAGCACCCCAGGAGAAGATTGTTTGTGGGAGGATGAAAGGGAAAAACCATGTAGCTACAAGTGATTTATTTATTTATTTATTTTTTGTCCTCGTTAAGGAGATTTGTTCCTCACAAATGCGTTAACAATTAACAAATCACCAATTCACCATCCTTGCATCAATGGTTCTTTAGTGGCTCAGAAACAACCCTTTTACTATACTCTAAGAAAAGTTGAGTTTTGCCCCAGATGAAGCCTCTTGGGCGAAACCTGAGTTGAGCTAAAGTGCAAAGCTTATTTTTATATGATGTTTCTTTTTCTTTTTTTTTTAACCTATTTTCTGTGACTAATAAAAGGTGTCTTGAAGCCAAAGTAATGAAATATTTCACTCGTTTGGGGATTTTGTCTGACACTTGATGATATAATTAGATCTAAGAAGCAATACTTTGGATGATTTGAGAAAGCTGAATATTCCCTGGATGTTTGATCCTGAACACAGTTGATTTCCCAGTAAGTCAAGACGTTTTAAGAGAAGTTCCAAATCTGCGCAGAATTTATCAATCCTTGTAAATAAATAAAGGGGAATGGACAATTGGATGATTTGTTGCCTTTAGTGGCAAGATGTGATAATTTCGGTGCATTTCCAGAATTAACGGTAAATATTAGACAGGATCAGTGCATCTGATCCTGTGATTCCCACTATAGTTGGATATCCCTTTGCCCTGGGAATACAATAGGATTGGTCCCTATGGGATTTTCGTCCTTATTAATTGTTCCTTCCTCCGCTGTTGGATGATGCAAGTTGTGTATCGGTCTGTATCGACTTGTCTGCTTTCTAATGAGATGGGTCTATTCCAGGGAGATTTGACGAGTGTCATAGAGGGGAGACGCCAGTGTGCCGAGGATTTGATGCAGTTTTCCGCCAACATCCTGGGGCACTAATGTTTTGCCGGGGATCTGCGGAAGACCCCAGTGGCAGTCGTTACAATTCTCCTGAGAAAGCCAGCATTTAGCTAATGTTCATAGGAGATTGTGATTTTCACTATACATAGCAGTGCTGGTGCACTGCTGTGTATCGCACAGGTGATCAGACAATTGCAGCTTCAAGCCCCTTATGATTAGGAAAGGATTGGTCCCTGTGGGATTTTTGTCCTTATTAATTGTTCCCTCCTCTGCTGTCTAATGATGCAAGTTGTGTATCAGTCTGTATCGACTTGTCTGCTTTCTAATGAGAATTGTCTATTCTAGGGAGATTTGACGAGTGTGTCATAGAGGAGAGACGCCAGTGTGCCGAGGATCTGCTGCAGTTTTCCGCCAACATCCCGGCTCTTTTCAACAGCGCACAGCTTGAAGACTTTTTTAAGGTAAATGATCCCAGATCACAGTATAACCTCTATGTTGGGAGATAATCACATGTTATATACTTTTCCTACTTTTTTATTTATTCCCACAACCCCATCTAGTGCTGATCTAAACCGAACTGTTGGCACTGAAGGGCACTCTGTCAGCAGATTTCTGCAATGTAACCTGAAGACAGCATGCTGCAAGTGTTAAAACAGAGACTTCAGCTGTGTCTGTTATCTCATTTTTTTTTATTTACCTGCTATGTTAGATTAATGATTTTTAACTGAGATTTTTTTTAAAAATAAAAAATCCCCAATAAACCAGCGCTGATAAGAGGTTTTTTTTGTTAATATTTTATACTTTTTATTGCTGTCCTTGTTTTAGACACAGATTTATTCAAAACAATTCACACAATAGAACAAGGAAAAAAAGAGAGACAGTTATCCAGTATATGGAGTTTGATGTCTGAATTTGATCGTAGGAGCGCAAATAGGAGACTCCTGCATGGAAACGACTTTATATCTATAGGAGGAGAAAGTATCGTGCAGTCACCCAGTATGTGGAAGCTTGATGCCTGAACTTGACTGCAGGTAAACTCCTATTGGAACACTTGATGAGCTGGGGCACCTCAGCCTCACTACTATCCTGAAGTGCAGTTTCTTCAAATTCATTTAAAGGCAAATTGCTGCTTATATTTTAAGCCTCTATTAAAAGCTTATGGATTGAAAAAAACTCTCCAGGTATCTGAAAAATCATGTTGCAGTGATAGTTTCAATTGGCATTAAATATCATATGCCTTGAAGCATCACTTAATATACTATACTAGATTTAATAATTGCTCTACTACCGGCCGGGGTACTGCAACCAGACACCTGGTATCTGTTTGCTGCACTATCAATTACTTATTCTTTATTTTTATTTTTATTTCTACCATATGTGGTGTATTCTCTCTTTTTTTTTTTTGTTCTATTGTGTGAATTGTTTTGAATAAATCTGTGTCTAAAACAAGGACCGCAATAAAAAGTATAAAATATTAACAAAAAAAACTCTTATCAGCGCTGGTTTATTGGGGATTTTTTATTTTTAAAAAAATTCATTTCTGATTCTGATTCTTTTTTTGCCTACAAACCTAGCTGCAGATTTAATGGTTATTGGGGTCAAGCGCTAACAATTGTCTGTAGACTACTTGGTATAACCTATGTTAGATTAAGCCTCTTATCTTTATCATTAGTGGGTCTCAGCAGGCAACTTATTTTCAGGGAAATATGGTTGTTTTAGAAAGTTACAGAACTATTATAGCAGCATTCACATGAATTTCCCCCCCCGTTTTGTAATGTACCGCATTTTTCGGATTATAAGACGCACTTTTTCTCCCAAAAATTTGGGAGGAAAATGAGGGGTGCATCTTATAATATGAATATAGCTTATGAGGGTTGGAGAATGGGGGCTGTGCTGGCTTCGGTGGGGGCTGTGTTGTCTGCAGTGGTGTGTGTGTGGAGCAGGGCTGTGAGATGCTCTGTTGGCGGTGCAGGCTTCAAATAATGGTTCCCGGAGTCAGTGCGTGTATAGATGGGCTCTCAACTCAATATCTCATCTGCACATGCGCCACCTCTGGCCCATTGATCTCCCAGCAGTGGACTTAAGGAGAGTGTTGCCCAGAGGTGGTGCGTGATCAGATAAGATCTCGGCTTGTAATTGAGCTGAGAGCTCAGTTTGGGCATGCACCGACTTTGGGTGCCATATATTAGAAGTCCGCACTGCCGACAGAGCGTCTGAGAGATGCCGCAACGCAATGCTCCACACAGCCAGCACAGCCCCCGCCGCAGCCAGCACAGCCCCCGCTGCAGTGCCCTACTCCAGCACTGCCCCTCCTTCCTCTGATCTCGCTCCATCACTGCCGCCCCCCTCCAGTAAGACAACACCGGAGTATGACGCTGAACCCCCCCCCCCTTTTTTTAATAAATAATTTTAGCTCTAAATTTGCGATGCGTCTTATAATCCGGTGCGTCTTATAAAATGAAAAATGCAGTATATTTTGTACAAAGTGCTGATGGTAATAACTTTTACCCATCTCTGTTTTCTCTAGTAATCAGTGCTTTTCCGGTCCTCTTCAGAAGCAGGTGACTGGACTATGATTGGCCAGATCACAAGGTATCTTATGTATGCATCTCTATGCAAGTCTCAAGAAGGCGTTGAAAAGGTGGGATCTGGCCAATCACAGTGCAGGTCATGTGGTGCAGATAATGCCGCAATCAGCACTTTGAGCAGTTCATATATTACAATTGGACAAAAGGCTATAATTAATCATGTGAATGCTACTTGAATCCATTCCATATCCATGATTTACTGTTATGTCCTGCAGCAGACTCGCACCTGCATTTAACAGCAGCGACAAGAGCTATCTCAGATTGCTTCTGCTTAACCATAAGCCTCAGCCTCAGGTTGCCACAGGCTGGGCTTCATAGGAGACTGTGATTTTTATTTTATACTGCAACACTGAAGCGTTGCATTATACAGTATAAGTGATTTATTCCCTACGGGGGCTATCAAATATAGAGTAAAGTTTAAAAAAAAAAATAGAAATGAAAAAAGTGTAAGAATAAATATTCAAACCCCTGCCCCCCCCCCTCCCTTCCCCAGTTAAAAATAGATAAAAATATTTGGTTGCTGTATTTATAAAACTCCGATCTTTCAAAATATTAAATTATTTAAGCAGAACAGTTGATGCCATAACAAACAAAAATTTTTTGATCACCCCGTCTCCCTGACAAATATTCAAAGTAGGCAATAAAAAAAAAGAAAAAAAAAATGGTATCGAAAAAAATGTCAACTTTCCATGCAAAAGCAACTCTCCCAGATATCCAACGATCACAAAAAAAAACTTTTGGGTTTCAGAAAATGGTGAATCAAATAAAAAAAAAAAAGAAAAAAATGTCCAAGTTTGTCATCACCGGATTGTACGGGGCTGAAGAATCATTTTGCCGGGTCATTTTTGACGGCAATGGACTCCGTAACAACTAAATCAACGGTTGCAAAAAATAGGATAATAAGAATGGTAAAAAAAAACTAATTCTAGAAGACAATGGTGGAATTGCATTTTTATTTTTCACTGTTTTTTTTAGATTTTTTTTTTTTTTTTTTTTACCCGTTTTTCAGTACATTATATGGTAAAATGAATGCTGTCATTCTAAACTACAACTCATCCCACTAAAAAAAAAATGATTGTTCTTGCTGGCATAAAAGTAAAGAAAGGAAATAAAAAAAAAAAAAGAGAAAATAATGGAATTTAACCGCTTATTGACATATGGCATACTGGTATGTTGATCTGACAGCGGTGTTCAACATGTTCCTACGGGGAAGCACGTCATTCCATGTGCCCATCAGCGTGATTGTGGGACACCGATGGGTTGTGATGAAAGCCGGGGGTCTCCTTAAGACCACACATGCCGCCTGTTAGAATTCTTCTGTAAAAGCCAGCATTTATCTGACGTTCATAGGAAATCATGATTTTTCTCTATACATAGTAGTGCTGGTGCACTGCTGTGTGTTACGCTCGCCTCCAGGTGATGGTACTGCAGTGAGCTAGAAGTAGACCCACTGCACCACAGGGCGACCACGGGTCTATCTTTGCGTGGGGTAGAGGATCGGGACTGTGGCAGCTGACCCCTAGGACAGGGGCAGACACAGGAGCAGACAGGACTGAGTCCCAAGTGCGAACAGGGAGCACAAGGGTTGCTCAAGACAGGTAACACAGGCAAGACGGACATGCAGAGTCTCTATCACCAACAGGGCAGGATAGACAGGCAAAGTCACAAAAAGGCGGATAGCCCAGCCAGGGTAGGACAGGTAGACAGAGTGTCTACTACCAATAGGTCAGGCAGAGTCCAGGTACAGGCAGGACTGGACTGGAACCAGGCGCCACAGACAGGACCGGCTAGTAGCAAGGTATGGGCAGGGACAGGGCTGGAACCAGGTGCCACAGGCAGGACTGGCTGGTAGCAAGGTACGGGCAGGACAAAACTGGAAAACTGGAACCAGGTGCTACAGGTAGAATGGGCTGGTAGCCAGGTAAGGGAAGGACACGCTGGATCCCAGGTGCCAACTGGTAGGATAGGAACAGGTCTGGAAACAGGCGCCCCACAGGGTAGAATGGGCTGGAACCAGGTACAGGACAGGACAGGCTGGACCCAGGTGCCAACAGGTTGGAGGGGCTGGGACGAGATGGGACAGGCAGGAACAGGACGGAATGGGACCAGATGGGACAGGTCACCTGACAACTGACTAACAGAATATATGGTGTTGAACAGGCAACTCCCCTAGTGGGAGACTGCCCTAAATATCCAGTGCCTCTCAGCAATAGGCTGGGAGGCACTTCCTGGGAATGGTGCACTGGCCCTTTAAGAGAGGGATAGCCCGTCTAGGCACGCTCCCGGAGGTGGGGGAGGAGAACCCTCGTGGAGGAGAGGCAGAGACGCCGGGCAGCATGGAGGGACCCGGCCACGGCGGTGAGTCAGAGCGCATCCATGCAGTAAGCTAAGGAGTGCAGGGACGCAGCGTTACAGTGTATAGGTGAGTCAATCAGGCAAATGCAATTTCTAGCCCCTTAAGGGGACTAACAAATACAGTAAAAAGTTTAAAAAAAAAAACAAAACAAAACACATGTTCAATTCACCTTACTTTTACCCTGTTATCACTGCGTTTGTAAAAGTCTGATCAATTTCAACGCACTTGTCCTGCAAAAAGCAAGCCCTCGTACTGCCAGATGGATGGAAAAATAAAAAAAAAAATCATGGCTCTTGAAAGAAGGGGAGGAAAAAACTAAAACGAAAGAAAAAAAAAACTGAAAAAAAATTGCCCTGTCATGAAGGGGTTAAAGACAAACAAACAAATTTGCATGCGTCCTTATGGGGCTTATTTCTTTAAGTTTTATTTGTCTTTTATTTGTTCCAATTTTTTCCTATTTTTTTTTTTATGAATTGTCAAATCAATGTACAGTGAAAGTAAAGGGGGGGAAAAAACAAACCAACCCCCTTGCAGCTCCTCTATTAAAGGAAATCACATTAGGTTCCCCGCCCGCCGCCCCGTGATCCTAATTAGAAGCGCGCAGATATTACATCCCATTCAGCTTTACTTTGGGAGCCATAGGCACAGACAGTTGGGAAGAGACGTGAGGTCTGATGGAGCGTGTCTGCCCCAGAGGTCACTTTTCCAGGTAAAAAGTTTAAGTTTTTCCTTCCGACGTTGATGGCCCGTGCCACAAGTTCTCCAATTCCTATTTGTCCAATGATTTTCCCGATAAGACGGCCACATTTTTGTATGTCACATATTCTGTGTTGTATCTGATCGGTTCTATTCTGCAGGGTGGAGAGGTGCACGATGGCTCAGATCTGATCGGCCCAGCAGAACCTTTTGGAGATTTTCCCGACAGCCTCTCGGACTGTAGTTCTGATGGTGAGTTGTCTTCTTGGCGCCATGTGTTTTTTGAGTCGTTTACAGTCTGTGCACAGTTTACCAACCGTATCACTTGTTCATTTTTAAAATGATCCTTAAAAATAAAAAAAAAAGAGAGGACCCCCTCCCATAAAATGGAAGTAGCCAGAGAGGACAGTCCCATATTCCGTGAATGGAGTAATGGCATTCTTGGCCAGCAGGACCATCCAGTTGCCATTTCATTATCCTCTATGGTAGGATGGCCTCTCTTTAGGGTACATTCACACGACCGTCCCGTTTTTGCGCTCCGCAATAAACAGTCCTGTTTTTCCACAGATGCATCCGGATCTGTTCCGTTCCGTATACGGTCCATGTGCCTTCCGATTTTTTTTTTTTTTGTGGTTCGCAAAAAAACGGAAAGAGGGTTACATATAGTCAAAAGCTAGAAAGATGGATAGGTAGCTGGATGGAAGATCTTCCATCCCGATCTCTTCCATCCCGATCTCTTCCATCCCGATCTCTTCCATCCCGATCTCTTCCATCCCGATCTCTTCCATCCCGATCTCTTCCATCCCGATCTCTTCCATCCCGATCTCTTCCATCCCGATCTCTTCCATCCCGATCTCTTCCACC
>NC_134355.1:42075550-42093050 GCF_048569485.1 Anomaloglossus baeobatrachus | reverse complement strand
GGAGGAGAGAGGCTGATCCTGGGGTAGCCTGATGCTGGGGTAGCCTGATGCTGGGGTAGCCTGATGCTGGGGTAGCCTGATGCTGGGGTAGCCTGATGCTGGGGTAGCCTGATGCTGGGGTAGGCTGATGCTGGGGGAGGCTGGGAGGGTGTAGGCTGATGCTGGGGGAGGCTGGTAGGAGAGAGGCTGATCCTGGGGAAAGCTGGGAGGGGGAGGCTGATGCTGGAGGAGGCTGGGAGGAGAGAGGCTGATGCTGGAGGAGGCTGGGAGGAGAGAGGCTGATGCTGGAGGAGGCTGGGAGGAGAGAGGCTGATGCTGGGGGAGGCTGGGAGGAGAGAGGCTGATGCTGGGGGAGGCTGGGAGGAGAGAGGCTGATGCTGGGGGAGGCTGGGAGGCGAGAGGCTGATGCTGGGGGAGGCTGGGAGGGGGAGGCTGATGCTGGGGGAGGCTGGGAGGGGGAGGCTGATGCTGGGGGAGGCTGGGAGGGGGAAGGCTAAGAGAAGAGAGGCTGATGCTGGGGGAGGCTGATGCTGGGAGGAGAGAGGCTGATGCTGGTGCAGCAAGGGGGATGGAGCACGATGGGGAGTGTGCAGCATGGTGGATGGAGCACGTTTGGGAGTGCGCAGCATGGCGGATGGAGCACGTTTGGGAGTGCGCAGCATGGCGGATGGAGCACGTTTGGGAGTGCGCAGCATGGCGGATGGAGCACGTTTGGGAGTGCGCAGCATGGCGGATGGAGCACGTTTGGGAGTGCGCAGCATGGCGGATGGAGCACGATGGGGGGTGCGCAGCATGGGGGATGGAGCACGATGGGAGGTGCACACCTCCCCCCAACACACACACACACAACACACCACACACACACTGGGAACCACAAACACCGCACTACAGACACCCACACACAGACAACGCTGCGCACACACAACACCCAACACACAAACACCGCGGCATACATAAATATACGCACATACCGCACAACACACACATTGCACAAAACATACCTCCCCCAAAACACACAACACCCACACAAACCGCGCAACACACACAACGCTACAGACACACAGCGCTCCACAAACAACGCAACACACGCAACACACATACAACACCGCTCTCACCCCCCGCCACACCCAGACAACACCCAGAACATGTACAGCGCCCTACACAAACACTTGGTAACTACAGACAACATCTATCTATCTATCTATCTATCTATATATATATATATATATATATATATATATATATATATATATATATATATATATATATATATAATATATATAATATAATTATAATAATATAATATATATATATAAACAAAAATCATACATGAACTACACAATACGTAAATTCTAGAATACCCGATGCGTAGAATCGGGCCACCTTCTAGTATATATATAAAATCTCCTCTATACTCTGAGGCAGGATGTTGCTGGCTGAAGATATAAATAATCGGAATGCTATGGGCAGAGAATGTGCAGTTCCCGCGTTCCCCTCTTGGTGGCAGCATTGCTGTGCTCTCGGGTCTCGATCTGATGAATCTGCTGCATAAATATTTGGAATTTAAGTGTCAGAATCTGGAAACATCTGTGATTGAGAGATGCAAATTTGAAATGTTCACCGTATTCAAACCGGCCTTCAAAACACTTGAAAACATGAATACCTGTTATTTTTTATTTTTATTTTATTCTATTTTTTTTTTTTTTACCCATTTCATTTTTTTTTCTTTAAGTGACAGTGCCAATTAAGTGTTGTGGCACTCAGCGACAATGATTGCACATAATACAGCTGCCAATGGTGACCCGCAATAATCTACAGAATCTGAATTAATCAACTGCTAATTTTTACGGGGCAAAGTATACGGCATTACTAGGAACGATGAGGACGGCGGCTTCATAATGTCCTACATCTGCAAGACGCAAAAACAACGTCCTCTGCTTTAAACTGGAAACTCGAACGTCTGCAGTCCGTATCATGATTAACCCTTTAAGGGCTACTAGAATATAAAAAAATGGGTGTTTTTATTTTTTTAAAATAAGCCCAGGATTTGCAAAAAGCCAATCAAAAGAATTGATGACTGAGCGTCCTATGAACCCCTTTGTTTTTCCAATAGGTTAAAGTCTGAAAGGTCATACAGTGGGCATAAAAAGTATTTAGTCAGCCACCAATTGTGCACGTTCTCCCACTTATAAAGATGAGGTTGTCCTGTAATTGACATCATAGGTGACCACAACTATGGGAGATAAAATGAGAAAACAAATCCAGAAGATCACCGCGTCTGATTTGGCAAAATTTTTTTGCAAATTATGGTGGAAAATTAGTATTTAGTCATCTAAAGACATGCAAGATTTCTGGCTCTCACGGACCTGTAACATCTTCTGTAAGAGGCTCCTCTGTCCTCCACTCATTACCTGTAGTAATGGCCCCTGTTTGAACTTATCAGTATAAAAGACACCTGACTACAACCTCAAACAGTCACACTCCAAACTCCACTATGGTGAAGACCAGAGAGCTGTCAAAGGACACCAGAAACAAAATTGTAGCCCTGCACCAGGCTGGGAAGACTGAATCTGCAATAGGCAAGCAGCTTGGTGTGATAAAATCAACTGTGGGAGCAATAATAAGAAAATGGAAGACATACAAGACCACTTTTAATGTTCCTCAATCTTGGGCTCCACACAAGAGTTCACTCTGTGGGGTCAAAATGATCACAAGAATGGTGAGCAAAAATCCCAGAACCACACGAGGGGACCTAGTGAATGTCCTGCATAGAGCTGGAACCACCGTAACAAAGGCTACCATCAGTAACACACTACTCCGCCAGGGACTCAGATCCTGCAGTGCCAGACATGTTTCCCTACTTAAGCCGGTACATGTCTGGGCCCATCTGAAGTTTGCTAGAGAGGATTTTGATTATCCAGAAGAGTATTGGGAAAATGTCATATGGTCTGATGAAACCAAAGTAGAACTGTTTGATAGAAACAGAACTCGTCATCTTTGGAGGAGACAGAATGCTGAGTTGCATCCAAAGAACACCATACCTAGTGTGAAGCATGGGGGTGGCAACATCATGCTTTGTGGCTATTTCTCTGCAAAGGGACCAGGAGGACTGATCCGTGTACATGAAAGAATGAATGGGGCCATGTATTGTGAGATTTTGAGTGCAAATCTCCTCCTAACAGCAAGGGCATTGAAGATGAAACGTGGCTGGGTCTTTCAGCATGATAATGACACCGCCAGGACAACGAAGGAGTGGCTTCATAAGAAGCATATGAAGGTCCTGGAGTGGCCTAGCCAGTCTCCAGATCTCAACCTCATAGAAAACCTTTGGAGGGTGTTGAAAGTCTGTGTTGCCCAGTGACAGGCCCAAAAAAAAATCACTGCTCTAGAGGAGATCTGCATGGAGAAATGGGCCAACATACCACCAACAGTGTGTGCCAGCCTTGTGAAGACTTACAGAAACCGTTTCACCTCTGTCATTGCCAACAAAGGATATATATAAGAAAATATTGAGATGAACTTTTGTTATTGACTAAATACTTATTTTCCACCATAATTTGCAAAAAAAATCTTCCCAAATCAGACGCGGTGATTTTCTGGATTTGTCTTCTCATTTTGTCTCTCATAGATGTGGTCACCTGTGATGTCAATTACAGGCAAACCTCATCTTTATCAGTGGGAGAACTTGCACGACTGGTGGCGGACTACTTTTTTTTTCCCCACTGTATATTGGTATATGTGGGGATATGCTAATAATGCTCAGGATAGGAATACCCCTCTTAAAGGTGTTGTCCAGTGAGACTAGAGAGAGGCGCTAACTTGGCGATCGCTGCAGACCTGACCCACATGAATCAGCAGAACGAGGAGTGTTGATCGCCAGTGGTGAGTTTTTATCCTCGTAAGGCCGCATTCGTCTATGGGGCTGTTCACATGTCTGTGTTTTTGTTTTTTTTTTTTTTGAGGGGTGGTTTGAGGCGCTGATTCATCCTCGCATTTCTGCCACTTTTTTGGACCTGAATACCTTTCAATTAGTGAAATTGCGATTTAAAGGGAACCTGTCACCACTTTTTCGGCCAATAAGCTGCAGTCACCACTATCGAGCTCTTATATACAGCATTCTAACATGCTGTATATAAGAGCCCAGGCCGGGGGTATAACATAAAAAACACTTTATAATACTCACCAAACAGTCGCGTGGTTGGCCATATGGGCGTCTCCGTTGTCCGGTCCCGGCGCCGCCTCTTTTGGCCATCTTCGTCCTCCTTCTCTAGCCGCGTTGTATAACGGGTCCTACGTCATACACGCTCACCGGCATTCAGGTCCTGAGCAGGGCAGATTAAAGTATTGTAGTGCGCCTGTGCAGGACTGGCGAGTGTGTATGACGTAGACGCGTCATGCACACAGGCTTCAGAAGGAGGACAAAAATGGCCGAAAGAGGAGGCGCCGGCACCGGACAACAGAGACTCCCATAAGGCCCACCGCGCGACCGTTAGGTGAGTATTATAAAGTGTTTTTTATGTTCTACCCCCAGCCTGGGCTCTTATATACAGCATTCTAACATGCTGTATATAAGAGCCCAGTGGTGGTTGCCGCAGCTTATAGGTCGAAAAAAGTGGTGACAGGTTCCCTTTAAGAGATCAAACGTCATCAAATGTTTTGCCCTTTTTTCTCTTTTTTTTTTTTTTCTTTTTCTTCAAGTGGTCTTTTGTTGTTTAGCTTTTTTGCGGGGGTTTTTTTTTTTTTTTTACCCTGATTTTTACATCCTTGTGGCTTTTCCATATATTTTTGACATGTATCTGAAACGTGACTTTTTTTTTTTTTTTATTTATTTATTTATTTATTTTTAAAGTCGCAAAGTTCGGCACAACTCTCCTCTAGTCCCCTCTGCAGTGTTTTCATGTACAGCAGATAGTCATATGCAGTTTTCTGCACTTAAAGTTTGCAAAAATGAAAAGAAAAAAGAGACAATTTTGCACAAAATACATGAATCACGTACACCATTTTGATGTAAAAACATCAGCCAAAACTACAAATCAAAAAAGAACAGTGATTAAAGTAAACGGTAAATGATAAATCCAGCTATAAGTGTCTGCAAAAACAAAAATTCAACGGAGATTATTTATTTCTTTATTTATTATTTATTTTATTTTATTTTAATCCGTCTTTTTTTTTTCTCTCTCTCTTTTTTCGGGCTTAAGGCTATGTGCGCACGTTGCGTAAATTCATGCAGTTACGCTGCGCTTTGTAGCGCAGCGTAACTGCATGCGTCCTGCGTCCCCTGCACAGTCTATGGAGATTGTGCAGGGGCCTTGCGCACGTGGCATATTACAACGCAGCGCTTCGGCTACTGCCGAAGCGCTGCGTAAAAAGAAGTGACATGTCACTTCTTCCGTGCGCTTTGCCGGCAGCTCCTGCTCTGTCTATGGCAGGAGCTGCAGGCAGAGCGCACGTTCTCGCCGGCACCATGCGCCACAGAACGTAGCTTTTCAGCTGCGCTCTGAAGCGCACCTTTTACGGTGCTGGGCTAGTACGCAACGTGCGCACATACCCTAAGAGAGAAACTATTTTGAGAAACTCGCACTCTGATGAAAATTGGTGTTTAGGGTCTTTATCCTGGTGGAAGGTCAACCTACACCCCAAACTCTAGCCTTTTGCAGCCACAAGCAGGTTTTCTTTCAGGATTTCCCTATATTTGGCCCCATCCATCTTCCCATCAACTCTGACCAACTTCCCTGCCCCTGCTGAGGAAAAGCCTCCCCACAACAGGATGCTGCCACCACCATGTGTGACGGTGGGGATGGTGTTTTCAGGGTGATTAGCAGTATTTGTGTTTTGTCCACACAAAGTATTTTGCATTTAGCCCAAAAGGTTCTGCTTTATTCCATCTGACCAGAGCCCCATCTTCCATATGCTCGCCATGTCCTCTGCATGGCTTTTTGAAAATTGCAAACAGGACTTCTATGGCTTTCAAAAATCCCTTTTTTCTTGCCACTCTTCTATAAAAATAGATTTGTTGAGTAAACGGCTGTGGACAGATTCTCCCCCTGCGCTCTGATCCTGCGGCTCCTCCAGTGACCATGGGCCTCTTGACTGCTTCTCTAATTAGTGCTCTCCTTTTTGGCATGTCAGTTTAGGTCAGGGGTCTCAAACTCTGCTGGGTATATGGAAGAAAATTTAATTTGACACATTTTTGCCGTATTAATTACATTTTTGGTGAAACATTTTTTTATATACACCTTTTTGTTCACTTTTCTGAACATTTTTGGTGTGTTTATGTATTTTTTTTATATATATATATATATATATATATAATATATAATATATATATATATATATATTTATATATATATATATATATATATATTTATATATATATATATATATATATATATATATATATATATATATATATATATATACACATATATATATATATATATATATATATATATATATATATATATACATATATATTTATATATATATATATATATATATATATACACATACACATATATCTATCTATATCTCTCTCATAATATATTATATATATATATATATATATATATATATATATATATATATATATATATATATATAATATATTATGAGAGATATAGATAGATATATGTGTGTGTGTGTGTGTGTATAATATATATATATATATATATATATATATATATAATGTGTTAGGTCCAGAAATATTTGGACAGTGACTCAATTTTCGCGAGTTGGGCTCTGCATGCCACCACATTGGATTTGAAATGAAATCTCTACAACAGAATTCAAGTGCAGATTGTAACGTTTAATTTGAAGGTTTGAACAAAAATATCTGATAGAAATTGTAGGAATTGTACACATTTCTTTACAAACACTCCACATTTTAGGAGGTCAAAAGTAATTGGACAAATAAAAATATTTTGTTTGGGTTTGGTTTATTTTCAATATTTTGTTGCGAATCCTTTGGAGGCAATCACTGCCTTAAGTCTGGAACCCATGGACATCACCAAACGCTGGGTTTCCTCCTTCTTAATGCTTTGCCAGGCCTTTACAGCCGCAGCCTTCAGGTCTTGCTTGTTTGTGGGTCTTTCCGTCTTAAGTCTGGATTTGAGCAAGTGAAATGCATGCTCAATTGGGTTAAGATCTGGTGATTGACTTGGCCATTGCAGAATGTTCCACTTTTTTGCACTCATGAACTCCTGGGTAGCTTTGGCTGTATGCTTGGGGTCATTGTCCATCTGTACTATGAAGCGCCGTCCGATCAACTTTGCGGCATTTGGCTGAATCTGGGCTGAAAGTATATCCCGGTACACTTCAGAATTCATCCGGCTACTCTTGTCTGCTGTTATGTCATCAATAAACACAAGTGACCCAGTGCCATTGAAAGCCATGCATGCCCATGCCATCACGTTGCCTCCACCATGTTTTACAGAGGATGTGGTGTGCCTTGGATCATGTGCCGTTCCCTTTCTTCTCCAAACTTTTTTCTTCCCATCATTCTGGTACAGGTTGATCTTTGTCTCATCTGTCCATAAAATACTTTTCCAGAACTGAGCTGGCTTCATGAGGTGTTTTTCAGCAAATGTAACTCTGGCCTGTCTATTTTTGGAATTGATGAATGGTTTGCATCTAGATGTGAACCCTTTGTATTTACTTTCATGGAGTCTTCTCTTTACTGTTGACTTAGAGACAGATACACCTACTTCACTGAGAGTGTTCTGGACTTCAGTTGATGTTGTGAACGGGTTCTTCTTCACCAAAGAAAGTATGCGGCGATCATCCACCACTGTTGTCATCCGTGGACGCCCAGGCCTTTTTGAGTTCCCAAGCTCACCAGTCAATTCCTTTTTTCTCAGAATGTACCCGACTGTTGATTTTGCTACTCCAAGTGTCTGCTATCGCTCTGATGGATTTTTTCTTTTTTTTTCAGCCTCAGGATGTTCTGCTTCACCTCAATTGAGAGTTCCTTAGACCGCATGTTGTCTGGTCACAGCAACAGCTTCCAAATGCAAAACCACACACCTGTAATCAACCCCAGACCTTTTAACTACTTCATTGATTACAGGTTAATGAGGGAGACGCCTTCAGAGTTAATTGCACCCCTTAGAGTCCCTTGTCCAATTACTTTTGGTCCCTTGAAAAAGAGGAGGCTATGCATTACAGAGCTATGATTCCTAAACCCTTTCTCCGATTTGGATGTGAAAACTCTCATATTGCAGCTGGGAGTGTGCACTTTCAGCCCATATTATATATATAATTGTATTTCTGAACATGTTTTTGTAAACAGCTAAAATAACAAAACTTGTGTCACTGTCCAAATATTTCTAGACCTAACTGTAATATATATATATATATATATATATATATATATATATATATATATATATATATATATATATATATATATATATATATATATATATATATATATATATATATATATTTAATGACTAATCATATGGGTTACAGTACAGTTTTATAGCTTGGGTTGTTACTGATGCAGCAGTAACAAACTTTTCTTTATCGTTCCTATGGGAGACCCAGACAATGGGTGTTTAGCTTCTGCCTCCGGAGGACACACAAAGTACTACACTTAAAAGTGTAGCTCCACCCTCTGAGCTTATACACCCCCTGGAGAACCAGACCTAGCCAGTTTATCGCTTTGTGTACAGGGGTGCTCCTTTCTTTCCCCGTCCTGGGTGATCCTCACCACGGATGCCAGTCTATCCGGCTGGGGAGCGGTATGTCTCCACCACTGAGCGCAGGGCACTTGGACTCCGTCCGAGTCAGCCCTTTCGATCAATGTGCTGGAAACCAGAGCTGTGCTTCTGGCTCTCCTAGCTTTTCACCACCTGTTGGCGGGCAAGCACATCCGAGTCCAGTCAGACAACGCGACAGCGGTTGCCTACATCAATCACCAAGGCGGGACACGCAGCCGCCTGGCAAAGTTGGAGGTACAACGCATCCTTCAATGGGCGGAGGACTCCAAGTCCACCATATCCGCAGTCCACATTCCAGGCGTGGAAAACTGGGAGGCAGATTATCTCAGCCGTCAAACCGTGGCGAGTGGTCCCTGCACCCGGCAGTTTTTCAGTCAATCTGCCGCAAATGGGGCACTCCGGACGTGGACCTAATGGCATCCCGTCACAACAACAAAGTTCCCGTTTACGTGGCTCGCTCCCACGATCCTCAAGCATTCGCCGCGGACGCTCTGGTTCAAGACTGGTCCCAGTTTCGTCTGTCCTACGTGTTTCCCCCTCTAGCTCTCTTGCCCAGAGTCATGCGCAAGATCAGAATGGAGGGCCGTCGAGTCATCCTCATTGCTCCGGACTGGCCCAGGCGAGCTTGGTACCCAGACCTGCTCCATCTGTCCGTAGAGGTGCCGTGGAATCTTCCGGACCGTCCAGACCTTCTCTCACAAGGTCCGTTTTTCCGCCAGAATTCTGCGGCTCTCAGATTGACGGCGTGGCTCTTGAGTCCTGGATCTTGACGGCTTCTGGTATCCCTCCTGAAGTCATCTCCACTATGACTCGGGCCCGTAAGTCTTCCTCCGCCAAGATCGATCACAGGACTTGGAAAATTTTCCTGTCCTGGTGTCGCTCTTCCGGCCATCCTCCTTGGCCTTTTTCCTTGCCGACTCTTCTGTCCTTTCTACAGTCCGGTTTGCAGCTGGGACTGTCCCTCAACTCTCTCAAGGGACAAGTCTCGGCTCTGTCAGTGCTGTTCCAGCGGCGTATTGCCCGGCTGGCCCAGGTCCGCACCTTCATGCAGGGCGCGTCTCACATCATTCCACCTTACCGGCGGCCCTTGGACCCCTGGGACCTCAATTTGGTTCTCACGGTTTTGCAGAAACCCCCCTTTGAGCCTCTTAGGGAGGTTTCTTTGTCTCGACTATCACAGAAAGTGGTCTTTCTAGTGGCCATAACTTCCCTCAGGAGAGTCTCTGATTTAGCTGCGCTCTCTTCGGAGTCACCTTTTTTGGTTTTTCATCAAGATAAGGTGGTTCTCCGTCCGACTCCGGACTTTCTTCCTAAGGTGGTCTCTCCTTTCCACCTTAACCAGGACATTACCCTACCTTCCTTTTGTCCGGCTCCTGTTCATCGCTTTGAAAAAGCGTTGCATACTCTGGATCTGGTGCGTGCTCTCCGGATCTATGTGTCTCGCACCGCTGCTCTTAGGCGGTGCACCTCTCTTTTTGTGCTAACCACAGGTCGGCGCAAGGGCCTCTCTGCTTCTAAGCCGACCTTAGCCCGTTGGATTAGGTCGACCATTTCGGATGCCTACCAGTGTTCTCAGGTGCCTCCCCCGCCGGGGATCAAGGCACACTCGACCAGAGCTGTCGGTGCCTCTTGGGCTTTCAGGCACCAGGCTACGGCTCAACAAGTCTGTCAGGCTGCCACTTGGACTAGCCTGCATACCTTTTCAAAGCACTACCAAGTGCATGCTCATGCTTCGGCAGATGCGAGCTTGGGCAGACGCATCCTTCAGGCGGCTGTCGCCCATTTGTGAAGTTAGGCTCCGCCTACTTCTTAGTTTTTCTGTTTATTCCCACCCATGGACTGCTTTGAGACGTCCCAATGTCTGGGTCTCCCATAGGAACGATAAAGAAAAAGAGAATTTTGTTTACTTACCGTAAATTCTTTTTCTTATAGTTCCGTATTGGGAGACCCAGCACCCTCCCTGTTGCCTGTTGGCAATTTCTTGTTCCGCGTGTTATCACCGGCTGTTGTCGTGGACAGAGTCTCCGGTTGTTCTGGTTCTTGCTCTGTTTTACTTGTGGGTGGCTATTCTCCTTCAGCTTTTGCACTAAACTGGCTAGATCTGGTTCTCCAGGGGGTGTATAAGCTCAGAGGGAGGAGCTACACTTTTAAGTGTAGTACTTTGTGTGTCCTCCGGAGGAAGAAGCTATACACCCAATGTCTGGGTCTCCCAATACGGAACTATAAGAAAAAGAATTTACGGTAAGTAAACAAATTTCTTTTTTTTTTTTTTTGGATTAGTTTGTGGTAAATAAGTTTTTGGTGGCAAAATATTTTTTCATACTTTTTATATTACATATTTTTCAATTTTTTATTTTTTAATTTTTTTTTACATTTTTCAATTTATCCCCCCCCTTTTTTTTGTCCCTCAATTGGCTTCATACAGTAATATTGTCTTATAATTAGCATCATATACAGTATATCACAAAAGTGAGTACACCCCTCACATTCTTGTAAATATTTTATTATATCCTTTCCTGGGACAACACTGAAGATCTGACCCTGTGATATAATGTACAGTGTCAGTGTGCAGCTTCTATAACAGGGTAAATGTGGTGACCTCTAAATAACTCAACACACAGCCATTAATGTCTAAACTGTAGGGAACAAAAGTGAGTACACCTCTAAGTTAAAATGGTCAAATTGTGCCCAAAGTGTCCATATAGTGTGTGGCCATCATTATTTTCAAGCTGTGCCTTCGGCATGGAGGTCACTAGAGCTTCACAGGAGCCGCTGGATCCTCTTCCATTCTCCATGACAACATCACAAAGGTGGGGGATGTTAGAGACCTTAAGGGCCTTCACCTTCCATTTGAGGAGGCGCCATAGATGCTCCATGGGGTTTAGGTCTGGAGATGCTCTGCCAATCTTTACCAAGGCAGTGATCATCTTGGATGTTTTGGGGTCATTTACATGTTGGATTATGAAGGGAGGGGATCATGCTCTGCTTCCATATGTTACAGTACATGTTGACGTTCATGGTTCCCTCAATGAACTGTTGCTCCCCACAACCAGCAGCACTCATGCAACCCAAACCATGACCCTCCCACCACCATTCCTGACTGTAGGCAGGACACACTTGTCTTTGTCCTCTTCACCTGGTTGCCGACCTACATGTTGACACCATCTAAACCAAATAAATTTATCTTGTTCTCATCAAACCACAGGATGGATCCAGTAATCGATGTCCTTAGTCTGCTTGTCTTCAGCAAACTGTTTGCGGGCTTTCTTGTGCATAATCTTTAGAAGAGGATTCCTTCTGGGACGAAAGATGTAATGCAGTGTGCGGCGTATGGTCTGAGCACTGATAGGCGGATCCCCACCCCAGTAACCTCTACAGCATTGCTGGCAGCACTCATACGTCTATTCTTTAAATACAACCTCTGGATATGACGCTGAGTTCGTGCACTCAAGTTCTTTGGTCGAGGACTGTTCTGAGTGGAACCTGTCTTGTTAAACCGCTGTATGGTCTTTGCCACCGTGCTGCAGCTGCGTCTCAGGGTGTTTTCAAACTTCTTATAGTCTTGGCCATCTCTATGTAAAGCAACAATTCTTTTTTATTCAGTTCCTCAGAGAATTTCTTTGCCATGAGGACCATGTTGGAATTGCAGTGACCGGTATGAGAGAGTGTGTCAGCGATAACACCAAATGTAACACACCTGCCCCCATTCACACCTGAGTCCTTGGAACACTGAGTCACATGACACCGAAGAGGGAAAATGGCTAATTGGGAGCAATGTTTCCATTTTAACTTAGAGGTGTACTCCCTTTTTTTGCTAGCTGTTTAGACATTAATGGCTGTATGTTGTTATTTAGTGGGCATCAAAGTTACACTGTTATACAAGTTATACACTGTTATGCACACGGACACTGCACATTGTATCACAGGGTCAGATCTTCAGTGTTCTCCCATGAAAAGATTTGATGTTATATTTTCAAAAATTGTGAGGGGTGTACTCATTTTTGTGATATATTGTAGTAATTATGGCCAACATCTTGTAGTTATGTCCTCATCCTGTTTCCAGATTGCAGTAATGTTCCCCATCCTAGTCCCCATATTGCAGTGGTGTCCCTCATTCTGGTCCCCATGTTGCAGTAACGCCCCCTTCCTGGTCCCCATGTTGCAGTAACGCCCCCTTCCTGGTCCCCATGTTGCAGTAACGCCCCCTTCCTGGTCCCCATGTTGCAGTAACGCCCCCTTCCTGGTCCCCATGTTGCAGTAACGCCCCCTTCCTGGTTCCCCATGTTGCAGTAACGCCCCCTTCCTGGTTCCCCATATTGCAGTAACGCTCCCTTCCTGGTTCCCCATGTTGCAGTAACGCCCCCTTCCTGGTTCCCCATGTTGCAGTAACGCCCCCTTCCTGGTTCCCCATGTTGCAGTTACGCCCCCTTCCTGGTTCCCCATGTTGCAGTAACGCCCCCTTCCTGGTTCCCCATGTTGCAGTAACGCCCCCTTCCTGGTTCCCCATGTTGCAGTAACGCCCCCTTCCTGGTTCCCCATGTTGCAGTAACGCCCCCTTTCTACCACTCTTTACATACACATTAAAAGAAGCTCTTCTTAGTGTCTCTCTTCCAGAGCCAGGAAAGCGCATAGCAGTGACATAATATTTTGCTTGCACCAGCATGCCGACATCTGCTGCCGGCGTCTGATTGCCCGGCGGCTGACATTGGTATTGTAGTGCAGGGAACTGGTCTGTCTTTTTTTTTTTTTTTTTTTTTTTTTTTTAATTTATGTCCTAACCCTGCTTTTCTTTTCTCCAGAACTTTATCCCTGACCTGTCTGGTGTGTTCCTTGGTTTTCATGATGTTTTATCCGTAATGTTCTCAAACAAACCTCACAGATCAGCTGTAGGTATACTGAAATAAGTTAGGGCTCTTTCAGACCTCTGTGAACATTGGTTCAATCTCTGATAGCAGTGCACAGACTGGACACGCGTCCCCCGACCCGAGTGTGACAGCTTTATATACTTCTATGAGGCTGTCGTCTGTCAGTCAAGAAACGCGTGGTCACTCCGTGCATTGCCAACCAAGAGCATACTGATGAACCTGCATTACACACAGCCTCAATTGGGTGGACACAATTTACTGGAGGCATTTCAGGATTTTATTTAGTGGCGTCAAACTGCAGAGGGCTGAGTACAAGTTCTCATCAGAATTCAGAATTATATTTTAAAATATTTAGAAAATATGTATTATTTCCTTTATACTTCACAAGTAATGTCTACTAAGTATTGGTATATCACATAAAATCTCAATAAAATAGATTTAAATTTTTGGGGGTGACGTAAAATAATAAGGAAATGTTTGCGGGGTATGAATATATTCACGGCACTGTGTGTGTAATATATAATGTGTGTGTGTGTGTGTGTGTGTATATGTATATATATGTATATATATATATATATATATAATATATATATATATATATATATATATATATATATATATATATATATATATATATATATATAAACTTTATAGAGTATAATATGTAATGTGTGTGTGTTTATGTATAAATTGTGTATGCGTATTTTATATATATATATATGTATATATATGTATATATGTGTGTGGATAATATAGAACGTGTGTGAATCTGTAATATATAACTTCTGTGTGCGGATAATATATGGATGCATATAATATATAATGTGTATATATAGTGTGTGTGTGTGTGGATAATGTGTGTATAATATAGAACGTGTGTATATGTGTGTATGTGTGTTTGTGTATAATATATAACGTATGTGTGTGTGCCTTTAATATTGAGTTGCATATAATATAGAATGTGTATATATGTATATAGTGTGTGTGTGTGTATATAATGGGTGCATATAATTTATAACATCTATATATGTATATATGATATGTGTGTATATAATATATTATGTGTGTGGGTATAATAACGTGTGTATAATATAGAATGTGTGTCTGAGTATATATAATATATAATACAGTGCTGGCCAAAAGTATTGGCACCCCTGCAATTCTGTCAGAGAATACTCAGTTTCTTCTTGAAAATGATTGCAATCACAAATTCTTTGGTTTTATTATCTTCATTTAATTTGTCTTCAATGAAAAAACACAAAAGAGAATGAAACAAAAATCAAATCATTGATCATTTCACACAAAACTCCAAAAATGGGCCAGACAAAAGTATTGGCACCCTTAGCCTAATACTTGGTTGCACAACCTTTAGCCAAAATAACTGCGAACAACCGCTTCCGGTGACCATCAATGAGTTTCTTAGGCTATGTGCCCACGCTACAGGATTTACCGCGGATTTTGCCGCGGATTTACCGCGGATTTGCCGAAAATCTGCAGCAGCAGCACTTCCAAGCCATTTCAATGGCATTTTGGAAATGCTGTGCCCATGCTGCGGATTTTTCCGCGGCGGATTTGCCGCGGATTTTGATCCGGAAAAATCTGCAGCATGTCAATTGTTTGGTGCAGATTTGGTGCGGATTTTTGGCTTTGAATGGGGGAAAAAAAAATCTGCGGCAAATCCGCGGCAAATCCGCGGGTGCGGATTTGCCGCGAAAGTCGCGGATTTTCAGGCAAAAAAATCCGCAGGGACATTCTAGCGTGGGCACATAGCCTCACAATGCTCTGCTGGAATTTTAGACCATTCTTCTTTGGCAAACTGCTCCAGGTCCCTGAGATGTGAAGGGGCCTTCTCCAAACTGCCATTGTGAGATCTCTCCACAGGTGTTCTATGGGATTCAGGTCTGGACTCATTGCTGGCCACTTTAGTAGTCTCCAGTGCTTTCTAGCAAACCATTTTCTAGTGCTTTTTGAAGTGTGTTTTGGGTCATTGTCCTGCTGGAAGACCCATGACCTCTGAGGGAAGACCCAGCTTTCTCACACTGGGCCCTACATTATGCTGCAAAATTTGTTGGTAGTCTTCAGACTTCATAATGCCATGCACATGGTGAAGCAGTCCAGTGCCAGAGGCAGCAAAGCAACCCCAAAACATCAGGGAACCTCCGCCATGTTTGACTGTAGGGACTGTGTTCTTTTCTTTGAATGCCTCCTTTTTTTTTCCCCTGTAAACTCTGATGGCTTTTCCCAAAAAGCTCTACTTTTGTCTCATCTGACCAGAGAACATTCTTCCAAAACGTTTTAGGCTTTCTCAGGTACGTTTTGGCAAACTCCAGCCTGGCGTTTTTATGTCTCTGTGTAAGAAGTGGGGTCTTCCTGGGTATCCTACCATACAGTCCCTTTTCATTCAGACGCCGACAGATAGTACGGGTTGACACTGTTGCACCCTCGGACTGCAGGGCAGCTTGAACTTGTTTGGATGTTAGTCGAGGTTCTTTATCCACCATCCGCACAATCTTGCGTTGAAATCTCTCGTCAATTTTTCTTTTCCTTCCTCATCTAGGGAGGTTAGCCACAGTGCCATGGGCTTTACACTTCTTGATGACACTGCGCACCGTAGACACAGGAACTTTCAGGTCTTTGGAGATGGACTTGTAGCCTTGAGATTGCTCATGCTTCCTCACAATTTGGATTCTCAAGTCCTCAGACAGTTCTTTGGTCTTCTTTCTTTTCTCCATGCTCAATGTGGTGCACACAAGGACACAGGACAGAGGTTGAGTCAACTTTAATCCATGTCACCTGCTGCAAGTGTGATTTATTATTGCCAGCACCTGTTAGGTGCCACAGGTAAGTTACAGGGGCTGTTATTACACAAATTAGAGAAGCATCACATGATTTTTCAAACAGTGCCAATACTTTTGTCCACCCCCTTTTTTATGTTTGGTGTGGAATTATATCCAATTTGGCTTTATGACAATTTATTTTTATATTTTTCACTGAAGACAAATTAAATGAAGATAATAATAAGAAAAAATTTGTGATTGCAATAATTTTCAAGAAGAAACTGAGCATTATCTGACAAAATTGCAGGGGTGCCAATACTTTTGGCCAGCACTGTATTCCTTGGCATAAATATTTTGTACCTGGTGCTGTCAGCCCCTCAGTGACACTTTTTTTTTTTTGTATTTTATTTTAATCATAATAATAAAATCTAGTATTTAATATTTATAGTAAATATAGTCTCTCTGTCTCTCTCCCAGTCTCTGTCTGTGTGTCGCGGTGTGTCTGTCTCTGTCTGTCTCTTTCCTTGTCTGTCTGTGTCTGTTTCTATCTCTCCGTCTGTCTTTTGTATCAGTCTATCTGTCTCTATCTCTGAGTCTGTGTCTGTCTCTCTATCTCTGTGTCTGTGTCATTCTGTCTGTCGCTTTTTCCCGTCTGTCGCTTTTTCCCGTCTGTCGCTTTCCCCGTCTGTCGCTTTTTCCCGTCTGTCTCTGTGTCTCTCTATCCGTCTCCCCACTGACATATTGCCTCACACATAAGCTTCTTATACTAACAATGTCCTTTGTTCCTATAGCAACCAATCACAGCTGCTATTAATAAACTGTAGTTCCAGGCTCCATTCACTTTAATGGAGGCATGTTTTTTGGAGAGTAACTGTAAAGCGCGGGGTTAAATTTTCCTATCAAAACATAGTGTACGACGTTCCCTTGGTCACATGGGGTGTCTGTGTAAAATTTTGTGATTGTAAATGCGACGTTGCGGATTTGATTCCTGTAGCGGGGACACACACACACACACACACAGCTTTATATATTAGATAGATATCTATCTAACATAAAATTATATTTCTGGAAGAAAAAAAAATAATAAATATAAAAAAAAAAACGAGAACTCATTTTTTAGTTGGGGGGGGGGGGTGTG
>NC_134355.1:42035550-42073050 GCF_048569485.1 Anomaloglossus baeobatrachus | reverse complement strand
CACTCTCTATACAGACACATCTGCAGGTTTTTCTCACTATCTGACATGAAATGAGAATAAACCTTTCCTTTTTTAGGTCAATTAGGATCCAAAATTATTTATATTTGCCAAATTCCAGAATAATGATAGAGAGAATGTTTTAAGGCATTTTTATTATTTTCTGCAAAGTCAAACGTTTCCCTCCATGTCATTAGTATTTGGTGCCATTGCCCTTACACTGTATGACTTGGGTGAAACGTTTTGGATATCATTCCACAAGCTTCTCACAATAGTTGGTATCAATTTGGGCTCAGTCCTCTTCACAGATCTGGTGTAATGGACCCATGTTTGGAGGTCGCTTTGCTCACTCCGGCCTTTTGAGCTTTGCCCATAAATTTTCAATAGGATTGATATCAGGGCTTTGTGATGGCCACTCCAAAACATTGACTTTGTTATCCTTAAGCCACTTAGTAACCAGTTTGGCAGTAGCTTCAGGTCATTGTCCATTTGGAAAACCCATTTCCGCCCAAGCTTTCAGTTCCTGGCTAATGACTTGAGATGTTCTTCAGTATTCCCACATAATCTTTCCTCATGATGCCAACTATTTTGTGAAGTGCACCAGTCCCTCCTGCAGCAAAACAACCCCACAACATGATGCTGTCACCCCCATAATTCACAGTTGGGATGGTGTTCTTAGGCTTCAAGGCTTCTCCTTTTTTCCTCCAAACGTAACAAGGGCCATTATGGCTAAACAGTTCAGTTTTAGTTTCATCAGACCACAGGACATGTCTCTGAAAATTAAGGTCTTTGTTCCTGCGTGCATTTGTAAACATTATCTGGATTTTTTAATGTTTCTTTTGGAGTAATGGCTTCTTCCTGGCAGAGTGGCCTTTCAGCCCATGTTGATACAGCACTCGTTTCACTGTGGATAATGACACAATCTTACCAGCTTCTGCCAGCATTTTCACAAGGTCTTTTGCTTTTGTTCTTGGGTTGATATGCACATGTCTGACCAAAGCACGTTCATCTCTGGTATACAGAAGCCGTCTCCTTCCTGAGCGGTATGATGGCTGGACATTCCCATCTTGTTTGTACTTGCGTATAATTGTTTGTACAGATGAACAAGGCACCTTCAGGTATCTGAAAATTGCATCCAAGGATGAACCAGATTTATGCAAGTTCACAATTCTCTTCCTGAGATCTTGGCTGATTTTTTTTTTTTTTTTTACTTTCCCATGATGCTACACAAAGACGCAGTGTGTTTCAGGTGTGCAGTAAAATACATCCACAGGTGTGTCTGTAATTAACTCAGATGTTGCCCATAAACTTATCAGAATCTTCCAAAGACATGACATCATCATATGGGCTGTCCCATATTGTTTAAAGGCATAGTACTCGTACTGAATGTAAACTTTTTTTACATTTGCATAAAGTAAAAGAAATGTCTTAAAATATTCTCAGATGTGTCTGTATAGAGAGCGGAGGGAAAAACCTGCAGATGTGTCTGTATAGAGAGCGGAGGGGAAAACCTGCAGATGTGTCTGTATAGAGAGCGGAGGGGAAAACCTGCAGATGTGTCTGTATAGAAAGCGAAGGGAAAAACCTGCAGATGTGTCTGTATAGAGAGCGGAGGGAAAAACCTGCAGATGTGTCTGTATAGAGAGCGGAGGGAAAAACCTGCCAGACTCAAAGAACTTCCTTATCGTTAACTTCCTTAAGTTTCTTTTACCAGAAGGGCCCAGCCAAGCTCATTATGTGCTGACATACCTCATCCTTCAGTGACGTGGGGCATTCACATGAATTTATTATCTATGATGCGGTTTTCTCACTTACGTTTGTTTCCCTATGCGATAGACCGCACTACATCATGTTGACGTTTCAGGCTCCTATTGGTTTAGACAGTATATAATTAGGCAAATCTCCCTTGTGATCTGAGACACGCCCCTATAAGAAGCATATTAGCGAAATGTGCGTTGGGGTTGAGGGCCATGGCACCAGGCACTGCCCCCAGAAGAAGCAGACTAGCAAAACATTTGTTGGGGTAGAGGGCCATTGCACTAGTCATTGCCCCCAGAAGAAGCAGACAATCAAAACATTTGTTGGGGTAGAGGGCCATTGCACTAGTCACTGCCCCTGGAAGAAGCAGACTAGCGAAACATGCGTTTGGGTAGAGGGCCATTGCACTAGGCACTGTCCCTGAGGAAGCAGACTGGTGAAACATGTGTCTTGAGTAAAGGGCTATGGCACAAGGTATTGCCTCTGCAAGAAGCAAACTGGCCAAACATGCATCATTGTGGAGAGGGCAATGGCATCAGGCACTGCCACCTTAAGGAGCAGACTAGCAAAACATGCGTTTGGGTAGAGGGTCATGGCACCAGGCACTGCCCCCGTTAGAAGCACACTAGTGAAACGTGTTTG
Source organism: Anomaloglossus baeobatrachus (assembly GCF_048569485.1). Taxonomy (NCBI): domain Eukaryota; kingdom Metazoa; phylum Chordata; class Amphibia; order Anura; family Aromobatidae; genus Anomaloglossus; species Anomaloglossus baeobatrachus. The sequence goes on along the minus strand of NC_134355.1, from coordinate 42,070,653 downwards.
GGTAGAGGGCAATTGCACTAGTCACTGCCCCTGGAAGAAGCAGACTAGTGAAACGCATGTAAGGGTGGGGGGCCACGGCACCAGGCACTTTATCTATAGTGATGAGTCACTAAACTTTTTTGGAACAAAATTGATCATCTTATCACTTCAACTGAGTCATTTTAGTTTTTTTTTTTTTTTTTTTTTGCACCTCTCTGGATCATGCCATCTTTAACTACTATCCTTCAGGCTACGGTATTACATGCAGGTTAACAATGTTTAGTACTCGGTGTTTTATGCCTTTTAAGATCTTTATAGGTTTTATAGTAAATAGCTGTATTCATCTCTGTCCCTTAGAGATATATACACTGCTGGCCAAAAGTATTGGCACCCCTGCAATTCTGTCAGATAATACTCCGTTTCTTCCTGAAAATGATTGCAATCACAAATTCTTTGGTATTATCTTCATTTATTTTGCTTGCAATGACAAAACACAAAAGAGAATGAAACAAAAATCAAATCATTGATCATTTCACACAAAACTCCAAAAATGGGCCAGACAAAAATATTGGCACCCTTAGCCTAATACTTGGTTGCACAACCTTTAGCCAAAATAACTGTGAACAACCTCTTCCGGTAACCATCAATGAGTTTTTTACAATGCTCTGCTGGAATTTTAGACCTTTCTTCTTTGGCAAACTGCTCCAGGTCCCTGAGATGTGAAGGGCGCCTTCTCCAAACTGCCATTTTGAGATCTCTCCACAGGTGTTCTATGGGGTTCAGGTCTGGACTCATTGCTGGCCACTTTAGTAGTCTCCAGTGCTTTCTCTCAAACCATTTTCTAGTGCTTTTTGAAGTGTGTTTTGGGTCATTGTCCTGCTGGAAGACCCATGACCTCTGAGGGAGACCCAGCTTTCTCACACAGGGCCCTACATTATGCTGCAAAATTTGTTGGTAGTCTTCAGACTTCATAATGCCATGCACACGGTCAAGCAGTCCAGTGCCAGAGGCAGCAAAGCAACCCCAAAGCATTAGGGAACCTCCGCCATGTTTGACTGTAGGGACCGTGTTCTTTTCTTTGAATGCCTCTTTTTTTTCCCTGTAAACTCTATGTTGATGGCTTTTCCCAAAAAGCTCTACTTTTGTCTCATCTGACTAGAGAACATTCTTCCAAAACGTTTTAGGCTTTCTCAGGTAAGTTTTGGCAAACTCCAGCCTGGCTTTGTTATGTCTCGGGGTAAGAAGTGGGGTGTTCCTGGGTATCCTACCATACAGTCCCTTTTCATTCAGACGCTGATGGATAGTACGGGTTTACACTGTTGTACCCTCGGACTGCAGGGCAGCTTGAACTTGTTTGGATGTTGGTCGAGGTTCTTTATCCACCATCCGCACAATCTTGCGTTGAAATCTCTCGTCAATTTTTATTTTCCTTCCACATCTAGGGAGGTTAGCCACAGTGCCATGGGCTTTACACTTCTTGATGACACTGTGCACCGTAGACACAGGAACTTTCAGGTCTTTGGAGATGGACTTGTAGCCTTGAGATTGCTCATGCTTCCTCACAATTTGGATTCTCAAGTCCTCAGACAGTTCTTTGGTCTTCTTTGTTTTCTCCATGCTCAATGTGGTACACACAAGGACACAGGACAGAGGTTGAGGCAACTTTAATCCATGTCACCTGCTGCAAGTGTGATTTAGTTATTGCCAACACCTGTTAGGTGCCACAGGTAAGTTACAGGGGCTGTTAATTACACAAATTACAGAAACATCACTTGATTTTTCAAACAGTGCCAATACTTTTGTCCACCCCCTTTTTTATGTTTAGTGTGGAATTATATCCAATTTGGCTTTATGACAATTTATTTTTATATTTTTCACTGAAGACAAATTAAATGAAGATAATACCAAAGAATGTGTGATTGCAATCATTTTCAAGAAGAAACTGAGCATTATCTGACAGAATTGCAGGGGTGCCAATACTTTTGGCTAGCACTGTATTCCTTGGCATAAATATTTTGTACCTGGTGCTGTCAGCCCCTCAGTGACACTTTTTTTTGTATTTTATTTTAATCATATTAATAAAATCTAGTATTTAATATTTATAGTAAATATAGTCTCTCTGTCTCTCTCCCAGTCTGTCTGTGTGTCGCTGTGTCTGTCTCTGTCTGTCTCTTTCCTTGTCTCTGTGTCTTTCTATCTCTCCGTCTGTCTTTGTATCAGTCTATCTGTCTCTATCTCTGAGTCTGTGTCTGTCTCTCTATCTCTGTGTCTGTGTCATTCTGTCTGTCGCTTTTTTCTGTCTCTCTATCCGTCTCCCCACTGACATATTACCTCACACATAAGCTTCTTATACTAACAATGTCCTTTGTTCCTATAGCAACCAATCACAGCTGCTATTAATAAACTGTAGTTCCAGGCTCCATTCACTTTAATGGAGGCATGTTTTTTGGAGAGTAACTGTAAAGCGCGGGGTTAAATTTTCCTATCAAAACATAGTGTACGACGTTCCCTTGGTCACATGGGGTGTCTGTGTAAAATTTGGTGATTTGTAAATGCGACGTTGCGGATATATGTGTGTATGTATGTATGTATGTATGTATATGTATATGTATGTGTATATATATAATATATAAATATACACACGTGTGTGTGTGTGTGTGTGTGTGTGTGTGTGTATATATAATATATATATATTATAAAATTATATTTCTGGAAGAAAAAAAATAGGACCCCCCCTAACAAAAAAAATGAGTTCTCAGTTTTATAAAAAAAAAAACGAGAACTCATTTTTTTAGTTTTTGGGGGGGTCTTATTTTTTTTTATTCCTGAAATACTGACATACTTTTGTCTATGGGCTGAGGTAAGGTGTAAATAGACCCTTATTCATACCCCTGGGTCCCTTTCTCAGCAAGTTGATCATTACATTCCCCATGTGTTTTAGAAAGGAAATCTGTTCTTATTTTATTTTTTTTGCCTAATGGAAGAGTAAAATAACAAATATTAGTGTTGTCATGATCCAAGATAGGGAGAAACGACTCTTGAATGTAACATTGGAGGCTGCAGACCCTTCACTACAGGACCTGAACGGAGTTGCAGTACCGGGTGCAGCCACTTGGCGGTAAACAGTGCCCTACTGAATGATGGGGGTTCTCCGTGATCACTGTCATACTAATTTGCACACTAATTTGAACTATATAGGATTTTTACCTCCAATATTTTATTGTAAATGCCTGGTATAAAGTACGGACACAAGCCACATACTCTGAAAACCAAAATGAATACATTTTTATTATTTATTTATTTTCTCAATTTTAATGTTATATTTCTTTTTATTATAGTAAGAAAAGATTCTTGTGGATTAGATGATGTGACCTTTACTAGCCAGTCTGAATGTGGGGGTGAGTTATTTATTTCCAATTTTTTTTTTAATAATGTTGACTTTTTTTTTTTCTTTTTTTTTGAGGCACTAATCCTATAAAATTCCAAGAAATATAGCTCCTCACTATTCGATCCACCACTTATGATTATTAAATAGTCTGTCTTGTAGAGATCATACAGAGAACACCGGGTTTAATTTCTGTTGATCGGAAAATGACTACCTGACATTGTAACCTCTAAGTCAGGGGGGCGGGGCTTTTATTCTACTGGAGTCAGCAGAGGGGGGAGGCTCCTGCTGCAGGCAGTTGTAGAATAGCTGCCCAGAGGACAGTGAAGAGGAGGCGGGTGACATGGCTGGGTTCCTATGATACACAGAGAAGACTTTATATATTTCTCTGTTATAAAGTATGAAGTTATTGAGGGATGAGTTTTTGTTTTTTTTCCAAATGCTTTTACGTGGTGTTTCCTTCTTGGACATTGCCAGTGTTATAGGTGCAGATCCCACCTCTGGGAGTGGCACCTATCCGGAGAAGGGGGCCCTTCTTACACTACCGGGAGCACAGGGGTGGCTCTTTCCATTCACATCTATAGGAGTGCTGATACCCTTTCTGAACTCCCATTGAAGTCTACAGAGTGAGTCCATGAGCTCGCTCAGTCCCGCTAAACAAAAACCTCCGATACCAAGACACCCCAATGAATAAGGGGCACTCTCCTTTTCCTTCCAACCTCTTGGAGCGTTATGTTTCCCACTAACGTCTGGATCTTCATCGGTTAATATTATACTTTTTTTTATTTTTTGGCTTTCTCAGGTCTCTCCAGTGACAGCGACCTCCTCTCGCTGACCGTGGATATCGATTCTCTGTCCGGGACAGACGATGGAATGGCTTCCAATCAGATCTCACCCAGTAAACCGTTCTCCGTTTCTCCGTCCCCCGGGTCGTCGGCGCTGAACTTTCCAGGTTCCAGCTATGAAGGGGTTAAAACAGAGTCGGAAAAGGAGAGCCGCAACATGTTCACCGCCAAACTAAAGCAGAAGCTCGGCAAATCCGATTACCTGACGAGGGCTGGCGAGCTGATCACCTTGGCCATGAAGAAGGAGGTGGAGCAGGACTACGAAGCCGCTTTCGGGTTTTACAGGAAAGGTGTCGATCTCCTCCTGGAGGGTGTACAAGGTGACTATAGCAGGGAAGAAGCCTTACTTGTAAATTGCTTAAAGGGTTAATGTAAACCTATAGAAAGCAGGAGTGGCCCCATCAGCCAATTCAGACCGGGCGTTTCTGACCTCCATTATGGGATCAGTGGAGACCCCAGCGGTCAGGTCACCACCAGTCTACCACTTAGCCACTATCCGTAGGATAATTGGGAATAACCCTCTAAAGGGAACCGTTCAGGTCCAATATGCACCCAGTACCACGAGCAGTTCTGGGTGCATATATCTAATCTCTGCCTAACTCTCCCGGTATCTAATATTTCTGAAGATCCTTTATTATATGCTAATGAGGCCAGGGAATAGTCGCAAGGGCGTCAGTTCCCTTGCCTAGTCTGCCCCTTTAGCATGTTAGTACGTCCACAGGGGCGTACTAACATGGTAAAGGGGCCAACTAGCCAAGAGAACTAATGCCCTTGAGACTAGTTTCTGGCCTCATTAGCATATGATAAAGCAGAGGTCGGGAACCTTTGTCTCGCGAGCCAGATGTGGCTCTTTTGATGGCTGCATCTGGCTCGCAGATACATTTTTAATAAAAAATATACCGTATTTTCCGGTTTGTAAGACTCACTTATTCCTCCCCAAAACTGGGGAAAATGGGTGTGCTTCTTAAAAACCGGTGGCGGCATTGGTGGCGCAGGGTCTGCGATACTGCAGGCTCGTGGGGTGTCGCGGCGTTGGGCGCTATTGATCTGTCGGCTGCTTTGAATCTCCCTCAGTTGACGAGATCGACTTTAAGAAAAGGGCCGCGGAGGCGTGTGTGCGCAGATAAGACTCCATGGCCATTTTCTTGAAGTCCATCGCATCAATCTGCATACGCGTCGCGGCCATTTTCTTGAAGTCAATCTCGTCAATTGTTGGAAATTCAAAGCAGCCTGACAACAGATCAATGGCGCCTGCCGCTGTGACGCCCCACGAGCCGGCAACAGTATCGCCGATCCTCCACACACTGACCCTTTTGAGCCGCGACACCCCCTCCTCTGTACCCGTAGCATCAACCATCCTACCTCCTGGGACCTACGGAGCCTATCCACCACCGCCGCTGCCCCCCCGGTGAGTATGGCTCTCACGGAATTACATTTTAAAATATGTGGCGTTCATGGCGATCTCAGCCAAAAAGGTTCCTGACCCCTGTTATAAAGGATCTTTAGGAATACTTTTTCTAAAGATCCCTTTATCTATGCTAGTGTATACAGGGACGGTTAGGCAGGGATTAGCAATATGCACCCAGAACTGCTCGTGGGTCTGGGTCTATAGTGCACCTGACAGGTTCCCTTTAAGATGATTAGCCAACTTTTCTGAAAGGTTAAATTGTACAGCTCCTCTGTTATTCCTCCTGGAATTGTGTCAATAGATAGACCATTAATGTGACAGTAGGGCGTATCCCCACTCCTACCATTGTCCAATCAATCCCTGCAGTGTCAGCCTTGAGACGCCCCCCTTTTGTCAAGGAATAACCTCTCCCCTTTGTCAAATTATTCATAAATTTGTTTTTTGGACAGCTGAAAAATGAAACAATTTTAGAAAAGGTGCTCCAGAATTGTAACTTTATGAAGAGTGTAAGTGTATCAGGGAAGAAGCCAAGGCCTCCTTATAGCTTATGGATGTTTACTTCTACTTAAAGGCAATCGGTAAGCAGGTTTGTGCTATGTAATCTGAAGACCGCATGCTGCAAGGGTTAACACAGAGAATTCAGGGATACCTGTCTTGTCAAGGTTTGATCTGTTGTTTATTTGGTATGTTTGTTTAAGCAGCAGGAGTTATCATTAATCAGAATACAATGTCAGGAGCACGGCAGCCCTGTACGCCCCCTTCTCTGATTGACACCTCAATGTTAATGTGCAATCTCTATAGAGGGCCTGGTGGGGGCGGGGACAGCTCTCTCAGCTCTGCTGCATAATTAAATCTAAATACTCTGTGTTAGAATGGCTGCATCCAGTAATCTAAGTGATACATCGTTGGATTCAGGGTCTCTTTGCCTACATCATGCTGTTCTCTAATGAGCTAGCAAAAATCTGCTGACAGATTCCCTTTAAATGTATGTATTTATTATTCTTGCAGTTGGGTTTCTTTAAAAATGTTGCAGTGTTTGGCTTCTTCAGGCTCCATTTTCCCTTTCACATTGCTGACTGCAGAATGAGTTCATTGAAAATCTGTCAGTGAGCGCTCATCCTGAACTGTCTGTTTCTGATATCCTCTGAGCTGATTTGTGACCTCAGACCACATCAAAGTTGAACTGAGCTTTGATGTGGTCCCGTGGCCATAAATCAGCACAGAGGAGCTCAAAAAAGTTGGGTTAAAGTGTTAAAAAGTCAGAATGAGTTCACTTATTGATGGAAAGAACGCATTCTGTAGCCAACAGTGGAAAACAAAAAGCCTGTAAAAGCCAAACTGTGCTATATTTTTAAAGAAATCGAATTGCAAAACGAATTTTAGCCCCAAATAAATTAATTTAAATGAGTTGTCCAGCCATGTAGTTTGGAAGAACCATACTTTAGATAAATCATCAATATCAGATCACTGGGGGTCTGACGCCTGCCAAACCACCGATGACCTGAAACTCGAAAGAAAAAAAAGAGTTCATAAGACCTAAAACCTAATGGTTTACATCCTAATGTTATGTTTTAGCATATATGCTGTTAATAGTTTTGCATGTATCTTAACATTTATCTTTAACATGTATCTTAACATTTGGTGTCCATGGTTGTCCGCTACTTTAAACCCTTTCTGTACATCCGGATTGTGAGTGGTTTCTCGCAATCAGGTGTACAGTTGTGTCAGAAATGGCTGGGCACAGAAGTTGTGGCAGCGTAATCCCAAACAGGAGCCAGTTGTTAATAGTATTGCATGTATCTGAACATGGGGTTGTCCATGGTTGTCCACTGCTTTAAATACTTCCAGATTGTGAGTGGTTTCCCGCTATTGGGTGTACAGTTAGGTCTCGAAAATAGCACGGGCACTGACGTTGTGCCAGCATCGTTTCAAACAGGAGTCGGATGTTTTATAGTTTTGCGTGTATCTGAACATGGTGTTGTCCATGGTTGTCCACTGCTTTATTCCCTTTCTGTACTCCCAGATTGCGAGTTCTTTCCTGCAGTCCTCAGGTGTACAGTTACATCTCAGAAATGTCACGGGCAAAGAAGTTGTGCCAGACAGCTCCTGTTTGGAGTGACGCTGTTAGTAGTATTTTATGTATCTGAACATGCTGTTGTCCATGGTTGTCCACTTCTTTGGTCCCATTCTGTACGTCCAAGTTGTGAATTCTTTCCCACAGTCGGGTCTACAGTTACGTCTTGGAAATGACACAGGCACAGAAGTTGTGCCAGCATCATCCCAAACAGGAGTCGGCTGTTACTAGTATTGCATGTATCTGAACATGGTGTTGTCCATGGTTGTCCACTACTTTGATCCCTTTCTGTATGTCCAGATTGTGTGTGGTTTCCCGTAATCAGATATACAGTTACGTCCTGGAAATGGCACGGGCACAGAAATTGTGCCATCATCATGCCAAACAGGAGCCGGCTTTTACTAGTATTGCATGTATCTGAACATGCTGTTGTCCATGGTTGTCCACTACTTTGATCCCTTTCTGTATGTCCAGATTGTGTGTGGTTTCCCGTAATCAGATATACAGTTATGTCTTGGAAATGGCACAGGCACAGATGTTGTGCCACGTCTTCAGAAACAGAAGCCAGTATTGAATGTATCTGAACATGGTGTTGTCCATGGTTGTCCACTACTTTAAACCCTTTCTGTCAATCCAGATTGTGAGTTCTTTTCTGCAATTAGGTGTACAGTTACGTCTCGGAAATGGCGCAGGCACAGAAGTTGTGCCAGCGTCATCCCAAACAGGAGTCGGCTGTTAATAGTATTGCATGTATCTGAACATGGTGTTGTCCATGGTTGTCCACTTCTTTAAACCCTTTCTGTCCATCCAGATTGTGAGTTCTTTCCTGCAATCAGGTGTACAGTTACGTCTCCGAAATGGAACGGGCACAGAAGCCGTCTGTTAATCGCAGTTGTGTGTACTGGGTAGCTACCAATCCCAGCACTTAAACCCTTCACATGCCACTGTCAGAAATGACAGTGGCATGTGAAGGGGTTTGACAGAGGGAGATTGCTCCATCTGCACACATCGTTTAATGAATTAGCTGCATCGTACCCCAGCAACTGGCATGGACAACACCAGTTTTAATGAATTTGGCCCCATTTCTTCTCTTAGCTCCTGCTTTGGACCAAGCTCCTTTCTCACAGAGCCCATAGGCATGTGCCGAGTTGCCTAAATAACCTTGATAACCATTTGATTTGTTCGTTTGGTCGTCCCGGGACCCTCTGATTGTCCAATGTGGGGTTTAACAAGCGCGTATGCTTACAATCAGCCTCACCTATATCCTCCATGTGAGCTTAGTCATTACCACCTCTCCGTATATTGTAGTTAACCTCCCGAATTGCAGCACTCCAGTCTCTCGCAATGTTTACAGCCACCCCTTGCCGCCCGCCGCCTAATGTGTTCCCACCGCATGGATTATTTACATTCAGCATCAAAACAGTTATTTACCTCCTCGCGACTCCCGACGCATTTCTATAGGTTGGATTGTATAAAAAAAAAACCAAAACAACTCTGCGCAATTAATTGGCATTCTCAGACGGCTCATTGTTCCCGGGAGATGGGCAGCCAGGCGTGATATTGGTACGTTTCGGAGCAAAGGAGTAATTTCTCGTCTGCCTGTAAATGTGCGTTAAGTTTGGTTTTACAGGTAATTAAGTAGCTTTTGAGTTTATGTTCTGTTTGCACTACCAGAAAAAAAAAAAAAAAAAGGCCGGGAAATAAGCACTTGCACATCGCCGCCGCCGTCGCCGCACCATCATTTGCTTAAAAAGACTTATAATTACAGTTGACGAAGCATGGACACCATAAAAATGCATTAGTTAGGCTTGACACGTTAATTACCTGTTTTTGCAGATGTTTTTATGTATTGTTATGCGAACAGTTTACAAAATAATTACAGGAAAGTCAAATGGAAAATAAACCAAGGGGGAGGTTTCTGTAGCTGAAATATTTTCATTCATGCGGATCTGGATTAGCCGCAGCTGCTGATTTCCCCGGTAAAAGCCGGGAATCTCGAAGGGTTTATATTAAGGGTCTTTAATTTTGGGAGCCGCGCTGCATTTTTATAAGTGTGAGCAGACAATATATCATCAGCGCAGGCGGCAGAGAGCGCTCCATGGATATGTACAGGGAACGCAGAAAGGATCGGCAAATGATTTCTATCATTAAATAGGTGTATAGTTTATATCTACTGATCAGGGTAAGAGACTGTCTGTACAGAAGACTCCTGTGCGCTCTAATTTCTGCTCCTGATTTTCATTTCTTGCCATCTCTATATTGCTCCTCTCTCGGCGGCTGTCCCCCATTTTTGCTCCTCTCTCTGCAGCTGCTCTCTGCTTTTACTCCTTTCTCGGCGGCTGCCCCCTGCTTTTACTCCTTTTTCGGCGGCTGTACCCTGCTTTTGCTCCTTTCTCAGCGGCTGCCCCCTGCTTGTGCTCCCCTCTCGGCGGTTGTCCTTTGCTTTGGTTTCCCTCTCTGCAGCTGCTCTCTGCTTTTACTCCTCTTTCGGCGGCTGCCCCCTGCTTTTGCTCTTCTCTCGGCGGCTTTACCCCATTTTTTCTCCCCTCTCGGCGGCTGTCCTTTGCTTTGGCTCCCCTCTCTGCAGCTGCTCTCTGCTTTTACTCCTTTCTCGGCGGCTGTACCCTGCTTTTGCTCCTTTCTCAGCGGCTGCCCCCTGCTTGTGCTCCCCTCTCGGCGGTTGTCCTTTGCTTTGGTTTCCCTCTCTGCAGCTGCTCTCTACTTTTACTCCTCTCTCGGCGGCTGCCCCCTGCTTTTGCTCTTCTCTCGGCGGCTTTACCCCATTTTTGCTCCCCTCTCGGCGGCTGTCCTTTGCTTTGGCTCCCCTCTCTGCAGCTGCTCTCTGATTTTACTCCTTTCTCCGCGGCTGCCCCCTGCTTGTGCTCCTCTCTCAGCGGCTGCCCCCGGCTTGTGCTCCTTTCTAGACAACTGACCCCGCTTTTGCTCCTCTCTTGGCAGCTGCCCCCGCTTTTGCTCCTCTTGGCAGCTGCCCCCGCTTTTGCTCCTCTATCGGCAGCTGCCCCCACGTTTGCTCCACTGCAGCAGCCCCTTACTTTTCCTCCTCTCTCTGCAGCTGCTCCCCTCTTTGGCTCTGCTCTTGGCTCGCCTCTTTGCAGTTGCCCTGTATTTGCTTCTATCTTGGCAGCTGACCCCCTCTTTTGCTCCACTCTCAGTGGCTGTCTCCACCTTTGCCCCTTTCTTAGTTGCTGCCCTGGCTTGGGCTCTGCTCTCGGCGGCAGCTGCCCCCCACTTTTACTCCTCTCTGGGACTGCTCCTGTTCTTGCTCTGATCTTGATAGCTGCCCCCACTTTTGTTCCTCTCTCGGCGGCTGCCCCAGCTTTTGCTGGGGCAGGTTCCTTTCCCTAAATCATCTTGGAGATAAGCGGTTTACTTGCATCTGTTTGTTCTCCCTGTTTCTTCTTTAGGACGTAGTGATGTTGACTAACGCTCATCCCACCCGGTCATTACCCAAGGCCCAGTTCAGGGTCAGTCAGGGCCAGGTATCCTGCTTGGCGCATAGTGATGGGATCTATGTAGGGATGTCAGGGGATCCAGGGGCCAGTGGAAGATTTTATCACTATCCCTAGACACAGGGTTTCCATCTTCCCTCCTCTCCTTTTTTTTTTTTTTTTTTCCCATAGCTAGCGTAACACGTACAGGGACATGGTCTGATCATACCACACCTCCTGGGCAGGGGAAGACACAAAAGATAGTATGAAGACCTTACCGTACGGGATCATAGCTTTATGTGAGGTAAAACATTTCCCTGCCTGTTTTTAAAAGATGTTTCACCTTAAAGGAAAAATGATTTGCGATCCCGTGCTGTAATGTCTGTATACTTTATTACTTCCTCCCCGGCCCAGGAGCATTGTGGTATGATCAGACCATAATCCTGTACAGTCAGACACGGCCATTACACAGTACACAGCAGGGACACATATATAAAATTATCTCAGCACAGGAACATTTTTTTTAACACATCCAATTGTAGAAATTACTATAATTCCAAGATCTATTGATTAAAATTAACTTTTTTTCCCCCTGGGAAAACCCCTTTAACTGCATGAGTTGTGTAGTATAACCCAAGCTTAGCCCGGTGACCATACACATTAGAAAGTAAGATGAAGTTTGAGCAACCGTTGCTCGGATGATCGTTTGGTGAGTGATCGTTACTTTGGTGCAGCCATGTATATGTGAAGCCCAGGTGTAGCTGTGCATTACCTTCAAGGACTCCACGTGTAGGGACAGTCTGGTCACAGGTAGGTTGTCTTCTTAGGAGTTTCGTGACGCCACTCTCGGTATTGCGGTCAGGGGACTGCCACTGCAGGTTAGGGGATGCCTGGGGCTGTTGGTAGAGGCAGTTAGATGGTGTGGCTCCCCGAGAGTGGGGCTGGCCCCAGGGCCCGGTTTGAGTGTGTGGAACCACAGGTCGCAGAATGACTCACACGCACAACCAAAATGTCTTTCAGGGGTTTTACTCACATCAGGTGGCAGGGGTGAGTAACCCGGGCGTAGCTGTGATGAACCAAATAGGGAACCAGGCTCCTTCAGGCTGACTTGTGAGGGTGGCTACCGGCTCGCCTTCCCAGCCCTTGTGTTTTTGTGGTGACCCCGACTTGAAGTCCTACTGGGGTCACCCAGGGAAGTTGCTTCTGCCTGTTTCCCCCCTATTCGGCCCGTCTGCTTGTAGCCTGGACCAGGTCACTCCGGCTGCTTGCCTCTTGTGAACTATGGGCCCTCTCTTCACTACGTGGCTGCGGACTCTGTGGTGTTATGGTGAGGGTCTGAAGTGCCCCCACCGGCAGGTTGAGCAGGCCAACTGAATGGGCCCCTGCTCTGGGAACCTGTAACCCGTATGGGCCTGGTACCTCCCTGGCAGTCCCCGTACTCAGCCACCGCTTTGCCTCCAGCCTCGGGTGGTTTTTGGGCGGCACTACCAGGTGACCAATCTCCCCCGTCAGTAGCCACTGCACGTGCGTTGTCAGAATCGTGACAGCCTCCAGGGTCTGCTTCTTGCGTCTGCTCTCCTTGAGCTGCACTAACTGACTGGTTCACTACTCCCTCCCCACTGTGCCTGCCTATGCCACCTATCAACCAGGCTCTCTACCACACCCCTTGAGTGGAGATGGAGGCCTCGCCCCCTCCTGGACTCCCCAGGGGTCCCTTCAAAGGTCCATGTGGGAGACCTGATTACTATGCGCTCGTGTAACCACACCCCGGTCAGCCTTCTGGATTACCTGTGCTGTACTGACCCAGCATGGGTGCAGTACTCAGTGGTGCCTGACCAGGTCAGGGGCGCCACATATATTATAGTACATATTGACCTTACATGTCTAATGATACCAGACAAAGAATAAGTTCTTTAAAAAAAAGGATCGTTCATGGATGGAAAATCATTTTATTTGTCTGTTACACAAAATAATCAATCACACTTAAAGAGTGACAATTTTTTCAGTTAATTATCCTCCTTCATTCCAAAGGTATGATTTTTTTTTTGTGTAATATACCTAATTGCTTTATATGCTGTGCATCAGTGCTGTTTTACATGCCCAGTTCATGCTTCTTAAGAAGCTGATTTCAACTGCTGCTCAGCAAGATCAGTTGGATATATTCCATCAGTCCGTATAGGGGAAATTTCATGTGCTAGTTACTGATGAAGGCCAGGTTTGGGCCGCAACGTTTAACTACACTGAGTGTGAAATAAAAATAATTAGATTTCACTTGACCTGGCAGTGCCTCGTATCTATTATTGCTGTACACGGTTTGGAAACCTACGTGAGCACCCAAGCAACATAATTTTAAATGTAGAAGTGCCTTATCCTATTGAAGAGGAAATTTCCTGTCTGAGTAAGGGGAATGGGAGCAGAGATGCTCACAGGGGAATTCTCAATCACCATCTGTTTATATACTGTACATATCTTTGATGGGCAGCAGATGAAAGCAACGTCTAAAAGAGCATAAGTTCCATGCAGAATGAGGTTTGTGAGTGGAGGAAAATTAAGTATTTTTTTTAGTATAATTAAGAAATAGTGCGTTACTCTTTAATTTGAGATGACGATGGTCTGTGATTGGTCGTTTATTTTTTTTTTTTTTTTTTACACAAGCAATAATTTTTTTTTTTTTAAATTGTCCATTTTCATAAACTAATGTCTTGTGTATGGGCCTGTTTAGGCTTGTGGTCACATCCTGTTGTCCTTTATGACACTCCGAGATTGATCTTTACTCCACCTGCTTGTATACTTGGACCCTCTAATACAGGGGTGGGGAACCTTTTTACTGCCGGGGGCCATTTGGAAAATTCTACCAACCTTCGGGGGCCGCACAAAATTATCAACTTGAAAATGACCCGGCTATAATTAGTCAAACAATTAACTCTCCCCTATACCCCTACTGTGGCGGCCGTAGATGATTCTCTTTGGTGCGCTGTGATGTTTGCTTCTCACAACTGCTTTTCCAGGTTTGTCTTTGTTTGAAGCGCAGATTGGTAAATCATATATATCACACAGTAGACACTGTACATACACACACCGCTCTGACACACTGGCCGTATACTGCACACAGCCTTCACACAGGTTTCCTATTTTACACCACCCACGATACACACTGGCCATATATAGTACACATGCACAGGAGATACTGTATACTGCATACAGCACTCACACGCCGTATACAGCACACACACAAGCCATACACAGCACTCACACGCCGTATACAGCACACACACAAGCCATACACAGCACTCACACGCCGTATACAGCATACACACAAGCCATACACAGCACTCACACGCCGTATACAGCACACACACAAGCCATACACAGCACTCACACGCCGTATACACAGCAGACACACGCCGTATAAACAGCGCGCACACACAGCACACATGCCGCACACACAGCACACACGCCGTATACACAGCGCACACGCCGTATACACAGCACATACACAGCACACACGCCGTATACACAGCACATACACAGCACACACGCCGTATACACAGCACATACACAGCACACACGCCGTATACACAGCACACGCACATGTATACACAACAGACGCTGGACACTGAAGTCACAAATACATTTGATATATGGTGGTATATATTAGATATAAACACACTTAGCGCAGATATAAGTACCTGCTGCTTAGGTGCCCTGTAAGATCAGGTGCAGCACAAGTGATGGATGCAGCAGCTCAGCTAAAGGGCTGGCTTCATTCTCGTCTTCTCTCCAAGAAAAGACCTCCTAGACCTGAGCAGCCGAGCACAGAACGGGAGGGTGAGAGGCAGCACGCACAGCACTATGCAGCCTTCTATGTCCCGTACAGGCCCCAACCCCATCACTCTGATTCTAGCTGTAATCTCACAGGGAGCATGTAGGAGCCAGAGGGAGGAAGTCCCACCCCCAGTGCTGTCTGCCGGCAATAGACAAGATGAGCGGCTGCCCGAGCACCGCAGCCACTGGGAATCTGCTCCAGTGCCCCGGGGGCCACAGAAAAGGTCATCGCGGGCCGCATACGGCCCGCGGGCCGGAGGTTCCCCACCCCTGCTCTAATACAAACAACTCCTTTTAATGATTTTCATTCACTTCAATGAATAGGACAGAGGAAAGGTCACCTAAAAAGATATATTAAAGGTTTATTCCCATCTTTATAGATGGTTATTGTCAGTACTTGTAAAAATAAGGACTTTTATAGTTCACTGCTTCTGAAAACTCTCAGCCATTCTTGAGATAGTAACACTTTTCTTTTGTTTACAGCTGGTTACCTAGGAGACCGACCACCGCTGCTATTTACCTTTTATACAAATTGTCTCTTCAGTGAGGAAGTAGACAAACTCTAATGCCACTTATTAACCACTGTATCGAATCAGGCCGGGATTCTCAGGCCAGCTCCAAAACCGTCCTTTCAAGCTCAATAGAAAAGAGCTTGTAAGCACTGAGCATGTTAAGGTGGTCGGTCTCTAAGGAAACGAGCTGTAAACAAAAGAAAAGTGTTAATATCTCAACAACGGATGAAAATTTAAATAAGCAGTAAATTGCAAAAGTGCTTGTATTTACAAGCTCTATCTGACAATGCCCATTACTGAAAATGAAAATAACCCTTTAAATATAGATATACAGTAATGTAAATAATAAATCACACTGTAGTGACGGACCGTAAAGCGCATCGCTACAAGAAATCCCCGCCGTGTCGCTGTTTGCGTGCCATCCTGGCCATTGTGCCGTAAGCCTACGGTGTAAATGTCACACATAAGACTTTCTGTGCCGTCCACGTCTCGCTCTCCTCTCTGGGGCGCATACAAGATGCGAGGAACCTTCCAATGTTAGTTGGACTCTGTATATTGGCCGTGAACTGGTAAGTGATGGATGGATTCATGCATTGCTTGGTCAGCATCTGGTTATCAGATCTCTCCCAAAAGCTGCCATTATCCATCTGCCCTGTAAAGATTGCCTGCTGCCGTCCTTTATCCAGGATCTTGGGAGCTGCCGATTACGCCGTCCATGTGCGCTTTTTGGACTCTGCATTTGTGACTCCCTAGTGAGAAGCCCACAGCCGAGACCTTCACAAACGTGCCACAGTCTTAAAATCCACTTTTTTTTTTAATTATTATTTTAAGCCTTTTTTTTTTTCATTTACAAAGGTTCCTCTATCCCAAATACTGGGTTGAGTTATATTACACTTATTTAAAATGTTTTTATTGTTTTTTTTTTATTTTAGTGTTTTCATTATTTTAAGTCATTTTATAAAGGTTCCTCTATCCCAAATAATGGGTCAAGTATATATTACACCTATTTAATTTTTTTTTTATTATTTTTATTTTACTATTTTAATCATTATTTTAAGGCATTTCTTTTAAATTCTTATTTTAAGGCATTTTTATAAAGGTTCCTCTATCCCAAATAATGGATTGAGTATATATTCCACTTATTTAAAAATGTTTATTATTATTATTATTATTATTATTATTATTATTATTATTATTATTATTATTATTATTATTATTATTATTATTATTTTTATTTTTTTTACTTTTTTCTTTTTATTATTTTAAGCCATTTTTACAAAGGTTTCCCTATCCCAAATAATGGATCAAGTATATGTTCCACTTATTTAAAAATGTTTTTTATTATTATTATTTTTATTTTTTTTTACTTTTTTCTTTTTATTATTATTTTAAGCCATTTTTACAAAGGTTCCTCTATCCCAAATAATGGATCAAGTATATTTTCCACTTATTTGAAAATATTATTTTATTTTATTTTACTTTTGATTATTTTAAGCCATTTTTTTTTTTTACAAAGGTTCCTCTTTCCCAAATAATGGATCAAGTATATGTTCCACTTATTTAAAAATGTTTTTACTTTTTTTTTTTTTTCACTATTTTGATTATTGTAAGCCATTTTTGCAAAGGTTCCTCTATCCCAAATAATGGATCAAGTATATGTTCCACTTATTTGAAAATATTATTATTTTATTATTTTTTTTAATTTTACTTTGATTATTTTGAGCCATTTTTTTTTTTTTTGCAAAGGTTCCTCTTTCCCAAGTAATGGATCAAGTATATGTTCCACTTATTTAAAAATGTTTTTATTATTATTTTTTTTTATTTCACTATTTTGATTATTTTAAGCCATTTTTGCAAACGTTCCTCTATCCTAAATAATGGATCAAGTATACGTTCCACTTATTTGAAAACGTTGTTCTTATTATATATATATATATATTTTTTATTTTTTAATTTACTTTTTTGAATATTTTAAGCCATTTTTACAAAAGTTCCGCCATCCCAAATAATGGGATGTAGTATATAAGTATATGTTCCACTTATTTAAAAATGTTTTTTTTATTATTATTATTTTACTTTTTTACTATAGTAAATACTTGCACTCCCGATTAAAAGAAGAAGAAAAACAAGTTCCAGGGCGTCTTTTCGTAAACCCCCCCCACCCCCTCCCAAATTGTTTGTTTTTGGGGGGGTTTCCTACAAGGTCTTGTGCACACGTTGCATTTTTGTCGCTTTTTTTCCCCCCCGCTTGTCACAAATCCTGAAGGATTTTTTAGTGCCAGCAAAGTGATTAGGGGTGCATTTACATTGCATGTATTGAGTCCCAGTGTCTTCCGACACTCTGAAATTGTCCAATTAGGGCCGATAGTATCGCACTGTGTACAAGTGCATTTACATTGCATGATAATCTGGAACAAAACGTTCCTAAAAATGTATACTTCCTATTAATCATAAACAAGCTGCCGATCACCCGATGAATGAGCAAAACTCTCGTTCATCAGGTGGAATGATTTTTAAGCATTCTTAAAAATGAACGTTCTCAGCAGCACATTGTCCTATCATGCTGCTGATAACGCACAGATTGATATATTGCTGATTATTCTGTACATATCACAAGCGCCGTTGGCCTCTCGTCCTCTGTGTAGCTGATCGGCATTGGTTTACGGCCGCTTCTTGGCCATTTTAAACCACTACTTTTTCATTACTTTTTCCATTGATAGCCTATCCTCAGATCTTTAATGTCCCCCCCCCCCACCAGTGATCAGCTGTCTTCGGTGCTGGCAGCTGGAAATGCTCAGTTCTGGAGCTTTCAGTCTTCTGCCGCGTACTGCACATCTACCTCGTATTGATTTGAATGGCAATCCCAGAGTCTGTGATTGGTTGCAATCAGATCGCATTCCCACCCTGTGTAACAGCGTGTGTGATTCCAATGTCTGCAAACCTATAGTGGTGTAAAAACAAACTGGAGTAGGGTATCCCTATATTGTGATACCTAGCGCTACAGACTGCAGCCTCCAGCCTGCCTTTGTATCAAAATAAGAGGGACCCCATGTGGCTTTTATAAAATAAATAAAAAAAAAAAAGTGTGCGCCCCCCCCCCTAATTTTGATACCAGCCAATATAAAGCCAACAGCTGGGGGCTGGCATTCTCAGACTGGGGAGACCCATTTTTATTGGGCCCCACCAGCCTAAAAATAGCTGCCTGCAGCCACTCAAAATTGTTCCATACATTAGAAGCGACAACTCCAGCACTTTACCCGGCTGTTCCGGAGTTCCCTGATGCGTTGGCAGTTGGGGTAATATAATGGGATAATAACAGCTGCCACAAAGCCAAAGAAAACAGGTTTTGGTTTTTTTGCCAAGAGATGCAGATTTGGTGCTGAAATTTATACACCAAATTTCTGCAACAAATCTGCATCTTCTGGCAAAAAACACATCAAAACTCGATGTGGTTTTAATGCTGTATTGATGCTGTTTTAGTTTTTTTTTGCTTTTTTTTTTTTTTCGCCTGGAGATGCAGATTGAGTGCAGTAATTTAGCGTATAAAAGAACGGATTTGACGTAATTTTGCTGTGATTTTCTGCCAGGGGATGCAAATTTGGTGCTGAAATGTCTGCACCAGATTTCTGCACCAACTTTCTATCTCTTGGCAGAAAACTGCACCAAACTAATCTAGGGCTTAGTGGCAGCTGTGAGCTGTCATTAACCCCTTATATTACTCCAGTTGCCAGTGCACCAGGGCAATCATGAAGAGTCTGGTAAATTGTCAGGATTGGCGCATCTAATGGATGCGACAATTCTGGGCGCCTGCAGGCAGCTATTTTTAGACTGGGGGGGCAATAGCAATGGGCCTCCCCAGCCTACCAGCCCTTAGGTGTATGCCTTATCATGGCTGGGTAGTATCAAAATTGGGGGGACCGCACGCTGGTTTTTAAAATATTTTATTTAAAAAAAGCCGCATGGGGTCCCTCGTATTTTGATACAACATAAGCACACAGCTGGAGGCTGCAGCCTGTAGCCATTTGCTTTATCTGCGCTGGGTATCATAATATAGGGATACCCTACTCCAGTTTATTTTTATACAACTATGGGTACGCAGATGTTGGAATCACACATCTTGTTACACAGGGTGAGGGCTCGGACTCCAGGACTCTACTCCAATTTATTTATTTACTTTTACACCACAATATGGATACAGACAGCATGTGTGATTCCAACCAATCACAGACGCTTTCACACAGGGTGGGGGCACGGTCTGACTACAACCAATCACAGACGCTTTCACACAGGGTGGGGGCACGGTCTGACTACAACCAATCACAGACGCTTTCACACAGGGTGGGGGCACGGTCTGACTGCAACCAATCACAGACGCTTTCACACAGAGTGGGGGCGCTGTCTGACTGCAACCAATCACAGACGCTTTCACACAGTGTGGGGGCGTGGTCTGACTGCAACCAATCACAGACGCTTTCACACACAGTGGGGGCGCTGTCTGACTGCAACCAATCACAGACGCCGCAACTGCCAGTGGGTGGGGGAAGCAGTGAATATGTATGAAGGTTAATGACCTGACCCATAAGTAGTGTTACAGCCGCGCGGGACACTCTTTAAGTATAATGCTCCTGCTTTATTCCTAATTTTCTTTCTTTTTCCTTCATATTTCTTTTTAATAACCTCAGTGGCCAAAGCTGAACAGTAACACAGACTTCCCTGAGAGCTCCATGTTCGGGGTCTGTGCATGGACACTAGGTATCCGGTACGGACCCCAAACATTACAGTTCGGGTTTGCCCATCACTAGTTATCGGTCTTTGTGATAATGAGACTGCTGAAAAGTCATCTGTATGAACTGTAACTGTGAGTCTAATATTATAGATTGAAGAACCCTGGCACTTGTTAAATTTGCAATTCGAGCGTAAACATTTATTGATAAGTCGCCATACACTTAAAGCAAGGACACCTCACGGTTTTCTCTATTTAAGACCTTGTTCATTTGCTGTGTTTGTTTTTTTTTGTTTGTTTTTTTTTTTTTCTTTTTTGCACAAATATTTTCATAACTGTTGTTTTAAAACTGTTCTCTCGGTGCAGGGGAAGCGAGTCCTACCCGGCGTGAAGCGGTGAAGAAGAAGACGGCCGAGTATCTGATGCGCGCAGAAACCATTTCCAGCTTATGTCTGAGCTGTCCGTCAGAGAGGAGCACGCTCCAAGATGTAAGTGAGTTCTACTATAAAATGGGGGTGAGCAGATCTGCAACGTTGCTCCTCATGCTACAACTACTGACACTTAGGAACCTGCAAAAAACATTCTAAGGCAACGGCCCAGAGTTTCCATTTTGAAGCAGCCGTTTCACAACAGGGCACATGGACATGATAGGGCACATGGACATGATAGGGCACATGGACATGATAGGGCACATGGACATGATAGGGCCCAGGTGGCTCTGTACTGTGGAGCCACAACACGGCCATACCAGGTCTACTACAACAGAAGTTAAATGGATTCTCCAGGATTTAGATGTTGATGTCCTATTCTCAGGACATGTAATCAATAGACGATCAGTAGGGTCTGACTGGCAGCACTCCTATGATCAGCTGTTTGCAGGTCCCTCCAGGGCCGGATGTACAGGTGCATCTCAATAAATTTGAATATCATCAAAAAGTTAATTTATTTCAGTAATTCAATACAAAAAAGGAAACACATATATTATATAGAGTTATTACACACAGAGGGATCTATTTCTATATATTATATAGAGTCATTACACACAGAGGGATCTATTTCAAGTGTTTATTTCTGGCAATGTTGATCATTATGGCTTACAGCTAATGAAAACCCAAAAGTCATTATCTCAGAAAATTAGGATAATTACCACAAAACACCTGCAAAGGTTTCCTAAGCGTTTAAAATGGTCCCTTAGTCTGGTTCAGTAGGCTACACAATCATGGGGAAGACTGCTGACTGGACTGATGTCCAGAAGGCAGTCATTGACACACTCCACAAGGAGGGTAAGCCACAAAAGTTCATTGCTAAAGAAGCTGGCTGTTCAGAGTGCTGTATCCAAACATATTACTGGAAAGTTGAGTGGAAGGAAAAAGTGTGGTAGAAAAAGGTGCACAAGCAACCGGGATAACTGCAGCCTTGATAGGATTGTTAAGAAAAGGCCATTCAAAAATTTGGTGGAGATTCACAAGGAGTGGACGCTGCTGGAGTCAGTGCTTCAAGAGTCACCACACAGAGATGTATCCAGAACATGGGCTACAAGTGTCGCATTCCGTGTGCCAAGCCACTCATGACCAATAGATAATGCCAGAAGCGTCTTACCTGAGCCAAGGAGAAAAAGACCTGGACTGTTCTCAGTGGTGCAAGGTGTTGTTTTCAGATTAAAGTAAATTTTGCATTTCATTTGGAAATCGCGGTCCCAGAGTCTGGAGGAAGAGTGGAGAGGCCACAATCCAAGCTGCGGAGGTCTAGTGTGAAGTCTCCACAATCAGTGATGGTTTGGGGAGCCATGTCATCTGCTGGTGTAGCTCCACTGTGCTTTATCAAGACCAAAGTCAGCGCAGCCGTCTACCAGGAAATATACAGCACTTCATGCTTCCCTCTGCAGACAAGCTTTATGGAGATGGAAAATTCATTTTCCAGCAGGACTTGGCCCCTGTCCACACTGCCAAAAGTACCAATACCTGGTTTACTAACCACAGTATAACTGTGCTTGATTGGCAAGAAAATTCACCTGACCTAAACCCCATAGAGAATCTGAGCGACACCAGAGCCAACAATGCAGACGAGCTGAAGGCGGCTATCAAAGCAACCTGGGCTTCCATAACACCTCAGCAGTGCCACAGGCTGATCGCCTCCAGGCCACATTGCTGCATTGATGCAGTAATTCATGCAAAATAACCCCGACCAAGTATTGAGGCACTTACTGTACAGACTTTTCAGTAGGCAGCAACATTTCTGAGTGTAAAATAAATTTTCAGTTGGTCTTATATAATATTCTAATTTTCTGAGATAATGACTTTTGGGTTTTCATTGGCTGTAAGCCATCAACATTAACAGAAATAAACACTTGAAATAGATCCCTCTGTGTATAATGACTCTATATAATATATAGGAATAGATCCCTCTGTGTGTAATGACTATATAATATATAGAAATAGATCCCTCTGTGTGTAATGACTATATAATATATAGGAATAGATCCCCCTGTGTGTAATGACTCTATATAATATATAGGAATAGATCCCCCTGTGTGTAATGACTATATAATATAAAGGAATAGATCCCTCTGTGTGTAATGACTCTATATAATATATAGAAATAGATCCCTCTGTGTGTAATGACTATATAATATATAGGAATAGATCCCTCTGTGTGTAATTACTCTATATAATATATAGGAATAGATCCCTCTGTGTGTAATGACTCTATATAATATATAGGAATAGATCCCCCTGTGTGTAATGACTATATAATATATAGGAATAGATCCCTCTGTGTGTAATGACTATATAATATAAAGGAATAGATCCCTCTGTGTGTAATGACTCTATATATTATATAGCAATAGATCCCCCTGTGTGTAATGACTCTATATATTATATAGGAATAGATCCCTCTGTGTGTAATGACTCTATATATTATATAGGAATAGATCCCCCTGTGTGTAATGACTCTATATATTATATAGGAATAGATCCCTCTGTGTGTAATGACTCTATATATTATATAGGAATAGATCCCTCTGTGTGTAATGACTCTATATATTATATAGGAATAGATCCCCCTGTGTGTAATGACTATATATTATATAGCAATAGATCCCCCTGTGTGTAATGACTCTATATATTATATAGGAATAGATCCCTCTGTGTGTAATGACTCTATATATTATATAGGAATAGATCCCCCTGTGTGTAATGACTATATATTATATAGCAATAGATCCCCCTGTGTGTAATGACTCTATATATTATATAGGAATAGATCACCATTATGAGGACGACTACTTGTAATATACGGTACAATAGAGGTGCCACCTAGTGGCCATGTCACACATCACCATTCTTCATATTTCATGTACTTATATTGTACGCTTACAGCCATATTGATTTCTGTTGGAAGTGGTAGAAGCTAGTTAAACAATTATTACAAAAAAAACCAAACCTATTTTTACTATTCATATGGGATAAAGGATTGATCACCAGGGGACCAACGAGTGCCCCCACCCAAAGACTAGGATGTGGGACACCAATGATAGAGCTGCAAAATCCCATTTTGCAGGTAGTGGAGATATGCATACTCGACCTCTGGTCCCATTCATTGTCCGCAGAAAGCCGGGCGTTGTACTTAGCAGTACCAGAGGCCGAGCATGCGCACTTCCGCTCCCATCAAGAGCTTTGCAGACTTGATAGTGCGGTTACAATTCACTGATCTCTGAAGAAACCATTGATTTGAATGGACACCATGTAATGCCTTGTTTCCCCTGTGGGGGTGCTGCAGATAAAGTGAACACTTCTTCCCAGGTTTCTCCACAGATCACAGGTGATTAGCGGTTCTAGCGCTGCTGTAATCAGATCACTAAGATTTTGAGGACCTATCGGTGGGACGGGTCTTCGGTATCAGATCAATGGGGGACTGACACCCTGCGCTCCCTCTGATCAGCTGTTATCAGTCCTGCAATACAAGCCTAATAAAGAGTCAGCAGCTCAGATTCGTACTTGGTTAAAAACGTTCTGCTCCTATTCACTTCAATGAGCGCTGAGCTGCAGTACGGCCGGTAAAGTGTATGGCACTCTGGTGTACCAGCTCCATACAGTGTGCACATCGGGCAGCTGCGGCACCTGAAAACCGCTGATCGGTGTGAATGCCGAATATCGCCCCCCCACCCGTTGATTTGTTGTTGATGGACTGGATTCTTGCGTGGCCTCTGTCCTCGTCTTCATCGCTTCCCGTAGTTCTCATCACATGACCTTCACTCCCATTCAGAAATAAAGTTACCCAAAAGCCGATTTTACCATTAAGGGCGTCGTAAAGACAAAATATGCACTAAGTTTGTTTTTGTGAGTTTATTTTTCTCACCTATTTGCTCGGTGACAAGCTGCTGTGGTTTTATATCCGCGCTCGGTTGCAGGTTGTTAATCGCCGGGTCTGCCATGTTTTTCTTCTTTACTACTGCACCTGTGCTGACTCAGTCTGGCGTAACGCGCCCGGATTACAGACAGGAGCCGGCCACCACGGCTCTGCTGTAAAGGCATTGCTCATTTAAGAGCTGGGGCCACATTGCAGATTCTTTTGTTTCTTTTATGTTTTTATTATATCTTAGTATAACAGTTTTTACTTTTATAAACTACTAGCTGTACTATCCGGCTTCGCCCGGGTTAATAACTGCTGTTAACAAAATAGAATGTATTAACAAAAATGTATTCTGCACACAACAACCACAAAACAAATAGATATAAATGTAATTATTAAAAGACAAAAACTAAGCTAATAAAAGCATTTCACAACATATATTTCAACACCACAGATATTCCACACAGATTTAACTAAATTGGCCAAGTAATGTGCTCCGTCTCTCTTTCCAGATCTGTCTCTTTCCAGGTCTGTCTCTTTCCAGGTCTGTCTCTTTCCAGGTCTGTCTCTCTCCCCGTCTGTCTCTCTCTCCCCGTCTGTCTCTCTCTCCCCGTCTGTCTCTCTCTCCCCGTCTGTCTCTCTCTCCCCGTCTGTCTCTCTCTCCCCGTCTGTCTCTCTCTCCCCGTCTGTCTCTCTCTCCCCGTCTGTCTCTCTCTCCCCGTCTGTCTCTCTCTCCCCGTCTGTCTCTCTCTCCCCGTCTGTCTCTCTCTCCCCGTCTGTCTCTCTCTCCCCGTCTGTCTCTCTCTCCCCGTCTGTCTCTCTCTCCCCGTCTGTCTCTCTCTCCCCGTCTGTCTCTCTCTCCCCGTCTGTCTCTCTCTCCCCGTCTGTCTCTCTCTCCCCGTCTGTCTCTCTCTCCCCGTCTGTCTCTCTCTCCCCGTCTGTCTCTCTCTCCCCGTCTGTCTCTCTCTCCCCGTCTGTCTCTCTCTCCCCGTCTGTCTCTCTCTCCCCGTCTGTCTCTCTCTCCCAAAATGGACCCATTTGTTTAAGGGAACCTGTAAGGGAAAGTACAATATGCATCCAGAACCATGAGCAGTTCTAGGTGTGTATTGCTAATCCCTGCCTAACTGTCCCTGTATACAGTAGAATAGATAAAGAGATCTTTAGAAAAAGTATTTCTAAAGATCCTTTATGATATGCAAATGAGGCTAGTGACTAAGTCGCAAGGGCGTTACTTCCCCCGACTAGTTTGCCCTCTTAGCATGTTAGCACTCCCATAGGGGTGTGCTAACATGCTATTCAGTGACTATTGCCCAGCATCATCGGCGGTGATGGACGTACTTGTGTCCGCTCTCACTGCCTTTCAGACGCCGGCTTTAGGGTCAGTGCGCATTATCAGAAGTCCCGGCACTTCCGATCATGCGCACTAGACCTCCTGAAGCCGGGACACATATGCCTGGCTTCATAGTACGCATGACCGGAAGTGTCGGGACTTCTGATCATGCGAACTGACCCAAAAGCCAGCCTCTGAGGCGGTGACAATGGACACAGGCACGCACGCCACCGCCGAAGACGCTGGGCAATGGTCATTGAATGTTAGCACGCCTCTGTGAATGTGCTAACATGCTAGGAGGGCGGACTAGTCAGGGGAAATAACGCCCTTGTGACTAGTCCCTTCGCTCATTAGCATATCATAAAAGATCTTTGGAAATACTTTTTCTATAGATATCTTTATCTATTCTACTAGATACAGGGATGGCTAGGCAGAGACTAGCAATATCCATGGGTGCATGTTAGACCTGACAGGTTCCCTTTAAAGGATCCAGTAATTAACATGGAGTCTGTCTGGGCTTCGTTGTGTTTCCATTTTTAGAACTCAGCATCTAGAGCTTTTTCCTTTTTTTTTGGGGGGGGGGGGGGTGTTGTGTTGGTAAAATTATCCCTTCATTGATGTTGTCCTCTAATAACTAAAAAAAAATACATTTGGCCCTTGTAAAAATTGGATAATAAGCCACTTTTGCACATGGCAGACGTGACCGGCTCCTTGTGCAGCTCCGCGTGCCGGTGCACATCCCGGATTGGTACTGGAGTTTTTTTCATGGACTCCCTAAAAAGTGCTGCATGTGCAGAATCACCTGTGTGTAGAGATGAGCGCACCCGTGGAAGTTCGGTTCGGTGGGTTCAGCTGGAGTTTAGATACAGTTTGGTTTGGGATCCGGACTTGACCTTAACCCCAATGGAAGTCACTAATTGGGCAGTTCGGCTCTCCGTCAAAATTCAACCATAAACAGATAACTTCCAGGGGAGGGTAGACGAGGTTTTTCCATTTTTTTTTTTTTTTTTTTTTTTGGTGCACACTATATCCAAGCACGCTGTTGTTACCTCCAGTGCGACCCAATCAAACACTGCAAGCGGCTCACACTGCGCTGAGCACGGAGTGTACCCGAGCACAGCGATACTCCCGAGAGTTGTCAGCATACGTAAAGGACGCAAACTCTGTTTTTTGGGGGTTTTTTTTTGTAAAGTCTATGTTTGCTCCAAAAACAGAACCTCGGGTTAACTCATCTCTACCTGTGTGCACTTCTACATAGTTTGGTATTGGTGATTGTGTGGCCCGTTGTGCACATGGGTAGCACAGTCATCGAAAAATTACCGGACTGAGAGAGGTTGTCTAGTACGATATGTGACATTGAGACATAGCAACAAGCAATCAATGGCTTTATCTGGTGGCAACTTGTCAATGTGCCGCGTCCTCACAGGAAGCCAAAAACAGAGACCAGCGGGGTACCAGGGAAGAGCCGGGACAAGAGTAGCAGGCGACTGGTCATAATAAAACATAAAGGGGTTGTCCACTACTATTACATTGATGGCCTATGCTTAGGATAGTACACAAGTCACAATGTATAGGGGAATGATGAAAAGCAGAACTGCTATGGGTATACTAGACTGAAAAATACAATGAACTATCTGAAAAAATGGAATATGCATAACTGCTACGAATAATAGGAATATAAGAGATGTTTAGCCATTGTATTGATCAATGCAAAAGAGCCCCTAAACCACGCCAAGGTAATCTCTATTTTTGGGGTCCCTAACCTACGTGTAACCTCACCTGCAGTTAAAAACTTGCTCTATATGGGAAGCAAATGACCAACCTATATATGTTACACGTAGGTTAGGAACCCCAAAAATAGAGATTACCTTGGCGTAGGTTTGGGGCTCTTTTGCATTGATCAATACAATGGCTATGTATATTCCATTTTCATGTTTTTCTCTTTTTTTCAGATAGTTCATTGTATTTTTCAGTCTAGTATTCCCATAGCAGTTTTGCTTTTCATTATACCCCTTTACATTGTGACTGGTGTGCAACTCTTTATCCTACTGTATAGTTATATGTTTTTGAGTCTTGCACCTTGTTCACACCATTGGTGTTCCAGACATACATTCTTTAATTTGATTGCTTGTCACTATGGGGTCACATATCGCGCTGGTTCAAGCTGGTGCCAGATAAACCCAGATGAGTAAAGGCCCCGTTACACGCAACGACATCGCTAACGAGATATCGCTGGGGTCACGGAATTCATGACGCACATCCGGCGTCGTTACCGACGCCGTTGCGTATGACACTTACGAACGACCGCTAACGATCCCAATTGCCTTAAATATTGTTGATTCTTGACACGTCGTTCCTTTCCCAAATATCGTTGATATTCTTGGATGCAGGTTGTTCGTCGTTCCTGAGGAAGCACGCATCGCTATGTGTGACACCCCGGGAACGACGAACAACAGCGTACCTGCGTCCTCCGGCAACGAGGTGGTAGTGACGTTTACGCGGCTGCTCTCCGCCCCTCCGCTTCTATTGGCCGCCTGCGGTGTGACGCCACACGAACCTCCCCCTTAGAAAAGAGGTTGTTCGCCGGCCACAGCGATGTCGTTAGTAAGGTATGTGCGTGTGACACGCACTGCCGATATTGTCCGTCACGGGCAGCGATTTGCCCGTGACGCACGCACGACGGGGTCGGGTGCGATCGCTAGCCACGTCGCTGCGTGTAAAGCAGCCTTTAGGTGATGAGTAAAGTGCACAGGAGCAGCAAAGGAGTGCAGCAGCCATCACAGCGCCACCCATTGCCATATGGACATGTGCGGTACTGCAGCCTCAGCATTATTTCATTGGTCCCATTCCCTGTTCTCAGTGGAATTATCCCTGAATAGTTGTCACATAACGACCTGTAAATTCAGATCTTTCCATCTGTTCCCCTTTAAAATTAAATAAAACTTCAGTGCATGATTCTCCATTACATTTGCTTTTTTTTTTTTTTCCGATTTCCTTCTCCATCCTCTTAATTTATTTACTCGCAACTTAATAATTAGAAGCGCACATAAAACGTCATCTTTCATCTCGGTCCCTGTGATTTATGATAAATTTAGTTTCCTTCGGCCTGGCATTTGCTCCAGCAGGCGGCCTTCCTTCAAGTACCACACTGATTGATGTCTTATCTTTGATATGTTCCATTAGCCTCCAGGAGCAGAGAGTTCAAGGCCCTCTTCGAACCTGAGGAGTCCTGCGGAGGAACTGAAGGCCTTCAGAGTCCTTGGGGTGATTGACAAGGTAATTCTTCAGCATCTCTTCAAGAGTTCACTCATAAATCGACCGCATGCTGACACGGCCTCTTTGAAGCCGAGGATCTTAAGGATATGAAACAAAAGGGGAAAATGACTCGAATGCATCTGCACTTTTAAAATAACAAAAGCAACGGAAGGGAAAAAAAAAATTATATATATATATATATTAAAAAAAAAAAAAGTCTAGTTTTATGCAATTCATCCAAGCACCTGCAAAATCTATTTGAGATGAAGGGCAGAGGACGTGTCGTCTTGGTCATCAGCGCGGCGTGGCTCACAAAGACGGGTCACGATATGTAAGGGAGATTTGATTCCCTGCTAATTGGGGGTCATGTTGAAAGATTATGTTTTATAAGCCGCTGAACACAGTGATTGCCTTGCCGCACAGTGCCACTTTTAAAGGGGTCATCCAGGAATGAGATATTGCCAACCCGTTCTCAGGGTAGGTCAATAAGTATCAGATCGGTGAGGGTCTGACCCCCGGCCCTCCCATTGTTTAAGCTGCAGCCACTGGAAGTGCCCATTGTACTAATGCAGGACAGCACAGCGCCATACATGTGCAGTGGCCACTGTTAGGTATTGCATTACAGAATACGCTGCATTACCCAAGAACAGCCACTACACACTGTATGGCGCCGTGGTATTCTGAATCTGTATACTGTGACGTTCCAGTTGGTGTAGGGGCTGCACACATCGGTGGAGGTGCCCAATGTCCGGCACCAGCGATCTGTCAATGCTGGACAGCCCCTTTTATTGCATTGCACACTGAGGGAACTGGCATGCTAAGTCAGAATATTGACTTTAATTGCTGTGCCATACAGTTGTTGTGATGCTACCAGATGCTCCAGGTTCAGTTGGGCTTCATTCTTAGACACAGGTATTTTCTTTTATTGGGCTTTGATCAAAATCATTCCTGGTTCTGGCTAATTCAGCCATCAGCAGTTACCACCTATGTCAGTAGGGGTACGACTGCTAGAACCATTATGGTTGCAGAGTTGACCACCACTTTCTCCTCTCATGCCACGTACATAGTGAATAAGTGAACACCACTGGCAAAGGTGGCCCAGTGCTGGGGCGATATTGGGGTACCCTGTTAATACATACAGTACACAGACATAATATTTGAAATTATAGAATTCTGCATGTCTGCAGCCACCACTAGAGGGAAGCATGCTGCATCCATTCACATTAATGAAGTAGCAGTGAGCTCCCTCTAGCGGTGGCTGCCGGAGCTTCCCTCTAGGGGTGGCTGCGTGAGGTCCCTCTAGCATTGGTTGCATGAGGTCCCTCTAGCGTTGGCTGCGTGAGGTCCCTCTAGCGTTGGCTGCGTGAGGTCCCTCTAGCGTTGGCTGCGTGAGGTCCCTCTAGCGTTGGCTGCGTGAGGTCCCTCTAGCGTTGGCTGCGTGAGGTCCCTCTAGCGTTGGCTGCGTGAGGTCCCTCTAGCGTTGGCTGCATGAGGTCCCTCTAGCGTTGGCTGCGTGAGGTCCCTCTAGCGTTGGCTGCGTGAGCTCCCTCTAGCGGTGGCTGCCGGAGCTCCCTCTAGCGGTGGCTGCCGGAGCTCCCTCTAGCGGTGGCTGCCGGAGCTCCCTCTAGCGGTGGCTGCCGGAGCTTCCCTCTAGCGGTGGCTGCCGGAGCTTCCCTCTAGCGGTGGCTGCCGGAGCTTCCCTCTAGCGGTGGCTGCCGGAGCTTCCCTCTAGCGGTGGCTGCCGGAGCTTCCCTCTAGCGGTGGCTGCCGGAGCTTCCCTCTAGCGGTGGCTGCCGGAGCTTCCCTCTAGCGGTGGCTGCCGGAGCTTCCCTCTAGCGGTGGCTGCGTGAGCTCCCTCTAGCGGTGGCTGCCGGAGCTCCCTCTAGCGGTGGCTGCCGGAGCTTCCCTCTAGCGGTGGCTGCCGGAGCTTCCCTCTAGCGGTGGCTGCCGGAGCTTCCCTCTAGCGGTGGCTGCGTGAGGTCTTTCTAGCGTTGGCTGCGTGAGGTTCCCTCTAGCGTTGGCTGCGTGAGGTTCCCTCTAGCGTTGGCTGCGTGAGGTTCCCTCTAGCGTTGGCTGCGTGAGGTTCCCTCTAGCGTTGGCTGCGTGAGGTTCCCTCTAGCGTTGGCTGCGTGAGGTTCCCTCTAGCGTTGGCTGCGTGAGGTTCCCTCTAGCGTTGGCTGCGTGAGGTTCCCTCTAGCGTTGGCTGCGTGAGGTTCCCTCTAGCGTTGGCTGCGTGAGGTCCCTCTAGCGTTGGCTGCGTGAGGTCCCTCTAGCGTTGGCTGCGTGAGGTCCCTCTAGCGTTGGCTGCGTGAGGTCCCTCTAGCGTTGGCTGCGTGAGGTCCCTCTAGCGTTGGCTGCGTGAGCTCCCTCTAGCGGTGGCTGCGTGAGCTCCCTCTAGGGGTGGCTGCGGGAGCTCCCTCTAGCGGTGGCTGCCGGAGCTTTCCTCTAGCGGTGGCTGCCGGAGCTTTCCTCTAGCGGTGGCTGCCGGAGATTTCCTCTAGCGGTGGCTGCCGGAGCTTTCCTCTAGCGGTGGCTGCCGGAGCTTTCCTCTAGCGGTGGCTGCCGGAGCTTTCCTCTAGCGGTGGCTGCCGGAGCTTTCCTCTAGCGGTGGCTGCCGGAGCTTTCCTCTAGCGGTGGCTGCCGGAGCTTTCCTCTAGCGGTGGCTGCCGGAGCTTTCCTCTAGCGGTGGCTGCCGGAGCTTTCCTCTAGCGGTGGCTGCCGGAGCTTTCCTCTAGCGGTGGCTGCCGGAGCTTTCCTCTAGCGGTGGCTGCCGGAGCTTTCCTCTAGCGGTGGCTGCCGGAGCTTTCCTCTAGCGGTGGCTGCCGGAGCTTTCCTCTAGCGGTGGCTGCCGGAGCTTTCCTCTAGCGGTGGCTGCCGGAGCTTTCCTCTAGCGGTGGCTGCCGGAGCTTTCCTCTAGCGGTGGCTGCCGGAGCTTTCCTCTAGCGGTGGCTGCCGGAGCTTTCCTCTAGCGGTGGCTGCCGGAGCTTTCCTCTAGCGGTGGCTGCCGGAGCTTTCCTCTAGCGGTGGCTGCCGGAGCTTTCCTCTAGCGGTGGCTGCCGAAACGTCCCTCTAGCGGTGGCTGCCGGAACGTCCATCTAGCGGTGGCTGCCGGAGCGTCCCTGTAGCGGTGGCTGTAAGTACCAAATATTGTATCATTCTGGATATATGGAGCACATCTGTATCCGCTGTAAAGATATATATATATGAGCCCTAAAAAGCAACATTGTGATAAATTGAAGACGTTCTCTGAAAGTATTTATTTTGTGACATTTATGACACACTTCCTTACAAATCCTTATTATGATATTGCGGGGACGTTCTCCGTGCTGCCGTCAGTCTCGTTCCCGGTGACCTTGAGTGTTATTTGTTAAGGTGACAAATGGCTCGCCCTGCTCCCTTTTTCCGTCGGCCTGCCTGTTGCCTGCCTCCGGGTCTGCGCCTCCCCTTCTGCTGACTTGTGCCGGATTCCTTCCATCTCATGTCTCAGGGCTTTGATGCATATGTTCTGAAGGTGGCCACACTGACTTTGGTCGGGAGCAGATGGTAAACCTTCAGGCCGCCACCAGCTATACTGGTGTTAAGTTGGAAAGTTAACGTTTGATGATGCTTCAGCAGTGCATATGAAAGGATTTGACAAGAGAAATATCTTTAATTAAAAAAATTAGCATTGTAAACATTTTTTACATTTGTATTCAATGAAAATATTTAGACGTTGCATTTATTAGAAATTAAAAAGCCAGAAGGCATTCAGATCTGCTGTGCAGGCAGTATACCATTGTACCAGGCTTGGGGGAAATGTCTACTTTGTAACTTTATCAAATGGAGGAAAGATCAGGATTAGAATTTCAGGCTTGTCTGTTTGCTTGGAGATAGATATTAGATAAATGGATATTAGATGGATAGATGGACATTGGATGGACCCATGTTGGCTGGACGGACCGACGTTGCATAGACAGAGAAATCAACGTCAGACGAGGGAGCGCACGAGGGGTGGCGAGGTCGACGTGGGGCGCACGAGGTGCGGCGAGACCGACGAGGGGCACACGAGGGGCGGCGGGATCGACATGGGGCAGCGGGATAGATTTGTGTGTTAG
Organism: Anomaloglossus baeobatrachus; assembly: GCF_048569485.1. Classification (NCBI taxonomy): domain Eukaryota; kingdom Metazoa; phylum Chordata; class Amphibia; order Anura; family Aromobatidae; genus Anomaloglossus; species Anomaloglossus baeobatrachus. The sequence goes on along the minus strand of NC_134355.1, from coordinate 42,037,421 downwards.
CGTGGAGATAGATACTAGATAAATGGATATTAGATGGACATTGGACGGGCCGACGTCTGGCTGGACGGGCCGACGTCTGGCTGGACGGGCCGACGTCTGGCTGGACGGGCCGACGTCTGGCTGGACGGGCCGACGTCTGGCTGGGCGGGCCGACGTCTGGCTGGGCGGGCCCACGTCTGGCTGGGCGGGCCCACGTCTGGCTGGGCGGGCCCACGTCGGGCTGGGCGGGCCCACGTCGGGATGGGCGGGCCGACATTGGACTGACTGAGGGACGGGTGGGCGAGCGTTCCTCGGACGAAAAGACTGACATTGGGTCATCCATGGGTAGATGGACATTGGACGGGTGGATGGACTTTGGACAGACGGACACTTTCCAGATGAACATTGGACAGTATTGTATGGTAAAAATGACCTCACAATTATTCTTCAAGTCATCACAATTATGGCAGTATCAAACTTGCATGGCATTTTTTCTTTAACCTTTACACGACATTTGACGTACTGGATAAGTCCTGAAAGTCAGCGCCATTCTGACCCAGGAAGCACCTAGTACGTCATGGCGATCAATGGGATTCCCACGCTGTACCCCCCGCCATCGTCGCCTCATCTCGTAGCTGGGACCCGGTTCTCACTGCCAAGAGCAGTTTAACCCCCTAAATTCTGCGATCAATACGATCGCAACATTCAGGAGGCAGTGAGAGGAATCGCTGCTCTTCTGGCACCTCAGGAGCTCTGCCAATATGACATGGAAACTGCAAACCGTTGCAACTAAATCTGATCTTAAATATGGTGCTCCTTCCTTTTTTGACTTTGCACTGTGCCTCAAAAGTAGCTTTCAATCACATATGGGGTATCTGCGTACTCAGGAGAAATTCTACAATACATTGTATGATGCATTTTTTCCTGATATTCTTGTGTAAAAAGAAAGCTACCTGGTTGAAGCACAAGTTTGTGCTAAAAAAATAAATATATATATTTAATAAATATTTTTACTGCTCATTGTTATGAAATTATGTGAAGCCCCCAAAGGTTTGAAGGTGCTCACCAAACATCTAGATAAATTCCTTGAGGGGTCTTGTTTTCAAAATGCGGTCACTTGTGGGGGAGCTCCAGTGTTTAGGCACCTCAGGGGGGTCTTCAAACGCAACATGGTGTCCGCTAATGATTCCAGCTAATTTTGCTTTTCAAAAATTCAAATGGCGCTCCTTCCCTTCTGAGCCCTGCCGTGCTTCCAAACAGTAGGTTTCTACCTTATTTGAGGTAACTGCGTACTCATGAGAAATTGCACAATACATTTTATAGTGCATTTTTGTCTGATACCCTTGTGAAAAAAAGTTACCTGGTAAAAGTAACAATTTCATGGTAAAAATATATATATGTTTTTTCACGGCTCAACGTTATAAACTTCTGGGAAGCCCCTAGGGGGGGTTCAATATGCTCACCAAACATCCAGATAAATTCCTTGAGAGGTCTAGTTTCCAAAATGGGGTCACTTGTGGGGGAGCTACACTGTTTACACACCTCAGGGGGTCTCAAAATGCGACAAGGAGTCTGTTAATGAATCCAGCATATTTTGCTTTCAAAAATTCAAACGGCACTCCTTTCCTTCCGAGCCCTGCTGTGCGCCCAAACAGTAGCGTTCCACCACATATAAGGTATTTGCGTACTCAGGACAAATTGCACAATACATTTTCTGGTGCAGTTTTTCCTGATATCCTTGTGAAAATACAAAATTTTATGGCTAAAATAACATTTTTGTGTAAAGAAAAAAAAAACAAACAAAAAAAAAAATAAATTTCTTTTTCCTTTACACATTGCCTTGGTTCCTGTGAAGCACCTAATGGGTTAATAAACTTCTTGGATGTGGTTTT